>NW_016826690.1:712500-736442 GCF_001698545.2 Rhinopithecus bieti
ATATATATAAATATATATATGTGTGTGTGTATATATATATATATATATATATATATATATATATATATATATATATATATATATATGACTATTAAATATATCACTTTTCTGCAGTCTGCTTTACCATGTTCTGTAAATATTTCAATATTCAGTGGTAATCTTGGGTATAACCAATGTTTTAAACTCACTAAGAGTATACAAAAGTCATTTTGTAGTTATATGATAAATCAAAGTCCTTCTGCATAAAATGCTCACTTAGGGGTAGACAAGTTATCAAATTTGAAATGTTCAACTCCACATACCCAACCCCTGATCATGGCTAAATTTATTTTTTGTTGGTTCCTTTGTTTTATGTATTTATTTATAATGATTTATTTGATTTTATTTTAACCTTGTATCTTTCTATGTTGATTCTGATGTATTTCAATGCATCTCTGTACCTCCCTTCCTGGAAATAGCTCAACCACTGTGAGAACAACTATTCAAATTTGGTGTCTTCATTATTTAATATTTTTGAACTTCACATAGGGAGAGATACATAACATGTACTTTTATATCTGGCTTCTTTCACAACTTGTAATGTTTTTGAGAATCATTATGCTTTTGCATATATCAGTAAATTCATCTTCTGATTCCTGAGTAGTACTCCATTGTGTAAGGATACCACAGTTTATCTATTCAACCTCATAGGAAAGAACAAATGAGTTATTTTTAGGTTAGGCTTTTAGGAATAAAAGCTGCTATAATTTTTGTTGTATGATTTTTTTGTGGACATACATTTGGTGAATTACTAGTAGTTTAATTGCTGTGTCATAGGGTGAGTATATAATGAATTTTCATGAGAAACTCAAAACCATATTCAAAATAAATTCCACTATTTTAGATTTGCACCAGCAATTTCAGAGATCTACATCTATACAATGTAGCAAATGATATTGTGTGTGTGTTTGTGTGTGTGTGTGTGTAATTTTAGCAATTCCAGTGAATATGTGGCAGTATCTCATTGTGGTTTTAATTTGCATTTTTATGATGATTAATGGTTTTGAGTATTCATTTATTTACATATTTGGCATTCTGACATATATTCATATGATGTATTAGATGAGGTATTTTGTTCATTTATAAAATTAGGTCATTTGATTTTCATGATTTACAAGAGTTCTTTATTTTACACACAAGTTCTTTATGCAATATACATGTTGTAGATGAGATGCTTTCTTGCAACTTCTTGCTTTCACTTTTATTTTCTTAGTAATGCCTTTGCTTGGTAAATATTTGTTTCCGATTTTGATGTGAGGTCTAATTTATCATTTCAGTGTTTGTGTGTGTGTTAGTATCTGTGTGGTTTTATGGTTAATGCCTGTATTAGTTTTCTCAGGCTGCCATATCAAAGTACCTCAAGCTAGGTAGTTTAAATAAAAGACATTTATTGTCTTACAATTTGGAGTCTAGAAGTTCAAAATCAAGGTATTGACAGGGTTGGTTCCTCCTAAGTGCTGTGAAAGAAGAATTTGTTCCAGGGCTCTTTCCTTAACTTGTAGATGGCTGTCTTCTCCTTGGGTCTTCATGTCTCTTTTCTTTGCATCTGTGCATGTACAAATTACCCCTTATTGTAAGGACACCAGTTATGTTGTATTAGGGTCCACACTCATGACTTCACCATAATTTAACTAATGACATCTGCAACTACCCTGTTTTCAAATAAGAACACACTGAGAATTAATGCTTCAACATATGATTATGGAGGTTGAGGGGGATACAATACAATTCACATCAGTGCCTTTCAAATTATAACAAATCTTTGCTTACCAGAGTTGGAAAAATAAATTCTCCTGTACTTTATTTTATGTTTCAGAATCCTAATTTTCATCTACAGATCAAAGATTTCCCTACAGTAATTTTTTGTTTGGTCCCAGTTAGAAAATAAATTTCATTTTTTCCATCAGGTATTCAGTTGTTCCAATATTGTTTATTGAAAATAATTTTCCCCACTAATTTCTTTTGATATTCTTGTCAAAATTAAAATTAGTTAATTATGTTTATAATATTATTGTCTAAAATTCAACTTAGTAATATATTTTTAAGTCCATTTATGGACTACCCAGTCTATTCCTTTGAGCTACTTTTGTGTCTTTTTGCCAGTAATCACACCATTTAGCCAAACACTATACGACCATAACTTTATAGTGAATCTTGAAATCTGCTCCAGTATGATGCCTTAAAATTCTAGCTGCTTTAGCAATTCCACATTCTATTCTGCTTTTTCCATCTAATGAGATTGGTTTTCTTTCTTGCACTTTAGTTCTCTGCATTATAGTTTAGAAAAAGCTCCCAGGAAAAAAGTTGCAGTAAATGTGTAACGTATATCATTTTTCTTAAGACTTTCAGTCCTGTACTATCTGCAGTGTAATAAAAATTTCTTCATATATTTTTCCAATTTATAATTGTTCACTATAGGAGGTAAGTCTACAACCAACTACTCCATCATATCAGGTTCAAAAGTCAGCTTTTAGTTGCCTTTATCCATCAATTATTCTGTTCCAAAAATTTAGGGATATATATAATTTATATATGCATTCAGATATAATGCATATATACAATGTGCATATATTATTTTTATATATACACTCACATATGTGTGTATGTATGTGTATATATGTATATGTGTGTATGTGTGTGTGTGTGTGAATATTCTGTTTGCTACCTTCTTATCCTTACTTCCTACCTAGAATAACAGTCTTAGAGATTGTCATTTGGCCTTCCATAGTACTAACAAATGGGGGATTAACTGATGCGTATGACAACAGAAACTGTCTATAAGAAGACAGTCTAGGCAGATGTGTAAAGTATCCAACAGTTAATTTATGTCTGCAGAAGCACACCATTCATAAGCACATCCCACATTGTAGTGAATACAGAAGACTTAGGCAGAGATCAGAAATTCAATAAGCTTGCAATGGCTTCTTTTTAAATAACAGGTTTTCCATGGGTTGATATCATGATAAGAGCAAGGCTTTGGAGACAAGCCAACCCAGAAGAAACTTGGTTTGAGCCCTTGTTATATTTGTAATATAACTACTCCAAGCATCAGTGTCCTCAGGGGTTAAAAGAATACCGCAGGAATACCGTTTTTTAAAGATTGTTTCAAGGATTTAAACACTGAATCCATGCAATGTACTTATCAAAGGGTCTGGCTCTCACTGTACGGTTAATTAATGGCAGTTATTATTATTACAACTGAAAGTGCATACAACTATCTTTGGCTGTATACTAGAAACCAACAAATGCCATTACCTCCTGGAATATATTAACCAGTGGCCTGACAGCTTAATGATATGTGCCAGCACATTGAAAGATAACAGGAAAAAATAAAAAAACTCAACCCAGAGCATTACTAGGACAGGGATCAGGGTTGGGGAAGAAGAAAGAACAAAATTCACCTTTGGTCCCCCAAAATCCCAGGCATATTTTAGAAATACAATCCATCTGAAATTTATTATTTTACTATAACGTAAATTTCCTTCATATCCTGTATGATTCTAACCCTTCATGAGTATGTGTAATATATGTATGAATAAGCATAGAGTAAATAATGAGTAATATTCTATTTCCATTGGTTTTATAAATGTTTTCACTTTGAATTAGTGACATTTAACATTTCTGCATATACGGCATCTTAATAACTAAAATGATATGTCATGGTTGTGAAAATTATCTATCTCATACAATAATTAGAAAAAATATACCACCTTGGAATGTTACAGAGATTCAAAGAAACAGTAATATAGTCTAAGCATGTGCCACTCTTTAATAATATTTAATTTAACAAATATTTAATGGATATTTGCATCATTCTAGGCACACACACACACACACACATTCACACCCACCCAGAAGTGTAAGATACAATTCCAGATTCTGAAGACCTCATACTCTTGCAGGGAAACTCATCTGTGAAACTACTGTAAAATATATTGCTAGTGTAAAAAACAGACACTATCTATTTTCTTTTTCAGAAAAGTAGGTGACAGGCTCAGAGGGAAAGAGGCATTCCTGCTGTGTCTTTACTTATCAGTTGTATTCTTTTAGAAGGTCAAGTTGGGGAGAGAATCTTCTAAGTCAAGGAAAAACCACAAGCAAAGATACAGAATTATAAAGATGTATGCCATGCTTAGAAAATAGCAAGAAAAGAGGTTAACTTAGAACATACATTTATGGATGAGAGTGACAGAATATGATACCAGAAAGACAGGTTGAGAACATATTATGAAAGATTTGAATGCCATTCTGAAATGTTAAATTTTCTACTTATGAAATTCAGGAGTGGAAAAATTATGATCAGATTATTTTATATAAGTGTGAGATATAAAATGCTTTAGAGAAAATATAATATGGTATATACTAAATATACAATAATACATATGTATTATGTTATAAATATCAAATATGTTATATAATAATATTGATAATATAACATTTTATAGTATTATGTAAGTTCAAAATTCTATAGATAATTACTGATATTAAGAAAAAAATGGCCAGGTGTGGTGTTTCATGCTTGTAATACCAGCACTTTGGGAGGCTGAAATGGGAGGATTGCTTGAGGCCAACCAGGAGTTTAAGACCAGCCTGGGCAACATAGTGAGACCTCTCCCTCTACCATGTCTCCTTAAAAAAATGTAAAAGAATTGTGTAGGTGTAATGGCACGCTTCTGTTGTCATAGTTTCTCCAGAATTCAAGGCTGCAGTGAGGTATGATCATGCCATTTAACTTCAGCCTCAGTGACAAAGACCCTGTTTCAAAAAAAAAAAAAAAAAAAAAACCAGAGAGAGAGAGAGAGAAATTACTAGAATGGAGCCAGATGCGATGACTCATGCCTATAATCCCAGGACTTTGGGAGGCCAAGGTGGGTGGGTCACAAGGTCAGGAGTTTGAGACCAGCCAGGCCAAGATGGTGAAACACTGTTTCTGTTTCTACTAAAGATACAAAAAATTAGCCGGGTGTGATGGTGGGTACCTCTAATCCCAGCTACTTGGGAGGCTGAGGCAGGAAATCACTTGAACATGGGAAGCAGAGCTTTCAGTGAGCTGAGATCATGCCATTGCACTCCAGCCCGAGCTGAGATTGTGCCATTGCACTCCAGCCTGGGTTACAGGATGAGGCTCATCTAAAAAATCAAAAATTACTAGAATGTGAACAATATGTACTACTTTATTGCATAGAGAAAAACCATAAAATAATCTGACTTTGTACCATTAAAGACATATGAGACATTATTCATATACCTTTTATAACATAAAATAACAATATAATAATACATTTAAAACTCATGATTTGCCTCTCTGTTTTCTGTTATTGGTGTATAGGAATGCTTGTGATTTTTGCACACTGATTTTGTATCCTGAGACTTTGCTGAAGTTGTTTATCTGCTTAAGCAGATTTTGGGCTGAGATCATGGGGTTTTCTAAATACACAGTCATGTCATCTGCAAACAGACAATTTGACTTCCTCTCTTCCTATCTGAATACCTTTTATTTCTTTGTCTTGCTTGATTGCCCTGGTCAGAACTTCCAATACTATGTTGAATGGGAGTGATGAGAGAGGACATCCTTGTCTTCTGCCAGTTTTCAAAGGGAATGCTTCCAGCTTTTGCCCATTCAGTATGATATTGGCTGTGCGTTTGTCACAAATAGCTCTTATTATTTTGAGATGCATGCCATCAACACCTAGTTTATTGAGAGTTTTTAGCATAGGGGGTGTTGAATTTTATTGGAGGTCTTTTCTGCATCTATTGAGATAATCATGTGTTTTTTGTCATTGGTTCTGTTCATGTGATGGATTACGTCTATTAACTTGCATGTGTTGAACAAGCCTTACATCTAAAACCATAAAAACCCTAGAAGAAAACCTAGGCAACATACTTCAGGACATAGGCATAGGCAAAGTCTTCATGACTAAAACTCCAAAAGCAAATGCAACATAAGCCAAAATTGACTAATGGTATCTAATTAAACTAAAGAACTTCTGCACAGCAAAAGAAACTATCATCAGCGTGAACAGGCAAGCCACCGAATGGGAGAAAATGTTGGCAATCTATCCATCTGACAAAGGGGTAATATCCAGAATCTATAAGGAACTTAAACAAATTTACATGACAAAAACAACCCCATCAAAAAGTGGGCGAAGAATATGAACAGACACTTCTCAAAAGAAGACATTTATGCGGCCAACAAACATGAAAAAAAGCTCATCATCACCGGTCACTGGAGAAATGCAAATCAAAACCACAATGAGATACCATCTCATGCCAGTTAGAATGATGATCACTAAAAAATCAGGAAACAACAGATGCTGGAGAGGATGTGGAGAAACAGGAACGCTTTTACACTGTTGGTGGGAGTGTGAATTAGTTCAACTACTCTGGAAGATGGTGTGGTGATTCCTTAAGGATCTAGTACCAGAAATACTATTTGACCCAGCAATCCCATTACTGGGTATATAACCAAAGGATTATCAATCATTCCACTATAAAGATACATGCACATGTATGTTTATTGCAGCAACTTGTTTCACATAGCAAAGACTTGGAACTAACCCAAATTGGCCATCCATTGATAGGGACTGAATTTAAAAAAGTGCCGCATATACACCAAGGAATACTATGCAGCCATAAACAAAGATCAGTTCATGTTCTTTGCAGGGACATGGATGAAGCTGGAAAACATCATTCTCAGCAAACTAATGCAGGAACAGAAAACCAAACATCGCATGTTCTTACTCATAAGTGAGAGTTGAACAATGAGAACACATGGACACAGGGAGGGGAACATCACACACCATGGCCTGTCAGCGGGTGGGCGGCTAGGGGAGGAATAGTATTAGGAAAAATACCTAATGTAGATGATGGGTTGATGGATGCAGCAAACCACCATGGCATGTGTATATCAATGTAACAAACCTGCATGTTCTGCATGTGTATCCCATAACTTAAAGTATAATAATAATATGTTAATATTTATGTACCTATATACATTATTTATATTCTTAAATCTACACTGAGGCATTTTTTGTGATTGTAACTGTTACTAATCAGAGATCATGTGGATATATTTTTCTGCATCAGCTAGAATTTGGTTTCAATATGTTGAAGGTACATAGCAGATATTGTTTGTTTGATCCTCCATGCTGGGTTAACTGTCTACTAATATTTGGGAAATTATGTTTTATAAATCTTGACTTTGCCTCCCACTCACAAAGCTACTTCTGCAGGTTTAATGCACATGTGGCCTGGCTCCTTGCCCAGAATATTGCATCTGGAGTCAGGGACCAAAGTATGCAGAAAGTAGGCACAGAGAGGTTTCATTGTTGCCATTGTAATTGTCTGATGGTTGCATCTAAAGAGGCAGTCACTAATGCAGCAGTTGCAAAAGCATACCAGCAGAGATATTCTCACTGCACTAGTACCTGTGCTATAATTTTTTGACCATAGATTGAACCTGACAGCCTTTCCATTCTCAGAGCCTG
Source organism: Rhinopithecus bieti (assembly GCF_001698545.2). Classification (NCBI taxonomy): domain Eukaryota; kingdom Metazoa; phylum Chordata; class Mammalia; order Primates; family Cercopithecidae; genus Rhinopithecus; species Rhinopithecus bieti. Next base: position 720,027 of record NW_016826690.1, read on the forward strand.
GATCTCTCAAGCTCCTAAGCTTTTAGCAATTCTGTTAGCTACCCACCATCTTTTCCAAACATTTCTTTCCTGCATATATCCTTCATAGCCACATTTTACTATTTGTAAACTAGGTCTCTAATGCAAGATGTGCCAATTATGTGAAAGCAGGGGTGATGGCATTTACCTTACCAATCGTTAGCACAAAATCTGGCAGTAGTCATGCAACTGTTATTGAAAACATCTATTTAATAAATTAATAACTAAATAATAAGCATTAAAATGACATTTACATTTTGAAGATGCAGAATAATTTTTGCAGGTTGCTTTACTAGATTCTTGGAAAGATTTGAGTAAAAGAATGTATATAGTATTTTGGGATCCAGTGAGGTATCTAAAAGCTTCCAAAGTAAAAATAGCAGCATCTTTGAATGGAAGACCATTTGACGAGCTATTTAGTTCGATTAGCCTTGTTCTACATAATTTGGGCATCACTGTGAGGAAGTGCCATATGGTGTCAATAAATAAGTCTTTAGTATGTTTCACTTCTCCTCCAAAATGTATATAAAAAGGTCAATTAACCCTAATTAAATCTCTCTCTTCTTTGGTTAAGCTGTATGTGTTTTTCCTATCAAGCACCCAGTGAGATTTTGCAGTGTTTCTACATGGTTGATTAAGGGCATGTCAAAGATATAAGTAAGGAGAAAAGTTTAAATGTCTTTCTCTGTTAAAAACAAACAAACAAAACACAGTATCAACAACAACAAACATATCGGGATTTTTTTGCAGGGTCTTATCAACCTTTTATTGCATCAATTCCTCATCAAAATCTTGTTTTCAAACTGTAACTCACTTCACCTGGGTAGATAGATTATAAGAACAGTTTGGAAAAGGGACATGCCAAATCTGTTCCTTAAGGGCCACTGCCTGGCATTCCAGGGCTCAGCACAAATCCACAATAGTATATGGTACGGGTTAAGGGGTAGACATTGAGAAAGGACCAAGATTCAGGCTTCTGGGAACTAAATCCCAGCCTGCAAGGTACACAGGATTTTTTTTTTTTAATGGTAATCTGAAAGAACCTGGTAGAGCACTATCATTATCTCCTACATTCTCTGACTGAGATTTTGAGGGAAAAGTCACTTCACTGAAACATATGCAACAGAAAGCATTATATTCAAACCCCATAATGAATTATTATCAGAAACAAAAATTGAGCAGGAAAATCCATTTACAGACAAATGTGCATCCTGATCTGAATAAACAATTTTGGGGAAGCTGAAATTTCCCCAAAGGAGAATAACTACACAAATGATGACTCACCAATTTCATATATTTTGCAGCCATTAGCAATGATAATTTTGAGCTTAGTCAACAAATTGGAAATGCTTAAGATACTAATTTACATGAAAATGATAAGCAGCATGTCTATTACATGTACATATAAATGCACATATTCATGTACAGGTAGATGTATACTACCTTTCATGTATAACATGTATATGTACATGTATGCTATCTTTTATGTATAATCATGTAATGGTCATTCTGTTTATCATTTTCACTTATTTATTTTATTAATACATTATTTATATATGTATTACTCTACATATATTTAATGATCAAGAATAAAATACTCATTTTTGTAAAGTGATGATAACATTGTGAATGATTTTCTTCCTTGTGATTCCTGATTTCATATTTTTGACATACTTTCTTCAATAAAGATATTTTTGTGCAATAAAATAAATGATTAATGAATTGACTTTCTTTTTTTCTTTTTTTTTTTTTGAGGCAGCCTCACTCTTTCACCCAGGCCGGAGATCACAGGCATGATATCGGCTCACTGCAACCTCTGCCTCCAGGGTTTAAGCGATCATCCTACCTCACCCTCCTAAGCAGCTGGGACTATAGGCGTACACCACCAAGTCCAGATAATTTTTGTAGTTTTAGTAAAGACAGAGTTTTGCCATGCTGCCCAGGCTGGTCTCAACGGATCCACCAGCCTCCCAAAGTGCTGGGATTACAGGCATGAGCCACCGTAGCTGGTCTGAATTGACTTTTAAAGTCTTTTGCACCCTGACTGACATTTCTTTAGCCTTCAGTGGGGACAGTATAGTATAAAAAGAACAGAATTTTAAAAGTCAGTCAGAGTTGGTTACAATCTCAGATCTGCCGTTATTTTAAACCTCAGTTGTGAAAGTCATACTATAATTTAACCTTTTGATCATGATGAGTTTCTGAGTGAAGAAATAGTACCATTCAAAATCTTAGGAATTTTTTTACAGGTCATTTTGCAACAAATTGACACAAAATGCTATATTTAAATTATCTCTCTCATATTCTTTTTTAAATTTTTAAAACTTTTTATCCCAATCCTCAAATTTTAGAAACTTTATTCTCATTTTATATAATTATATTAAAAATCAAACCAAAGTATAATGCCTGAAATTTAAGTAAAGCTATTCTCATTCATTCATTTTTTTCATTTATAAAACATTTATTGCCCATTTATTACTTTCCAAACACAGATTTCTGCAGGATCTATAATTCATTTTCATCAGATTCTCCTTGCAGTCCTTCTGATAATAGGAAATGGATGAAGAAGAGTTATATCCTTGATAGTCATTTTCAGTGGTGAAAATCCAAGTTGGTGACTAAATATGGTCTTCTTATTCTTTATCATTTTAGTGCTGAGTAAATTACAGCTGTCCTCATTCTTCTACCACATTAAAATCTCTCAGCCTGTCTCTTTTAAAGGACAAATGATATTTTGAAACACAGAATTTCGCTTAGGCCTGCAATTTAATCAGCTCTCCAAATCCTGCCAATCACCTTAGGACTAAAACAGCTTTTCTGTTCAGATCATAATATAACCTTTAGTGTCTGTCTGTCATTTCAAGTTCATGCCATTATAAGTCAGGACTGAGTCCTTTGTAGCTCTCTACAGTAAAAGGACTTAACGGAGATCTCAATTTTATTCTGCCTCCCTCGTTTCAGACAACTTCAGACTCACAATGACCCCTCACTTTAAACTCGATACGGATATAGTCTTCCCTAGACTCTGTGATTGGCTGTCAATAAGCTGAACAGGCAAATCTAAACTCATCCTTATAATCCCATTATCTTCCTCTTCGTATTTAAGAGTCTACTTTCAGATCTGTCTGAGAATGCCATTCTTCTAAAACCCCATACAGTATACACTGCCTCTAATTATATATTACAGCAGAGGAGAGTGTTTCTAGGTAAATAATTGGCTAATGAGTACTGATTACTGTTAATTAAACTAGATGGACATAGCTTTCTAACTTAGCCTACTTCCTACACTTTTCTGAAAAGTCTCAGTTTCTAACTAAATTTAAACATCTATAAATGTATAAAAATTAATTTTAAGACAGAAAAATGTTAACAGATTAATTAATTAGTAGTCACAATTTCCATGTATCTTGCATATCACCGCCTCAACCCATACTCCGAGCCCTTCTATTCTGCTCCACTTTTTCTCTTTTCCATACTATTTATCACATTTAATATTCTAGACAATGTTCTCTTATTTGTTTATGTTTCATTGTATTCTCTTTTTTAGAAATTATGCCACACAAAGATCAAGAACTTCATCCCTTTTACTCACTGACATTTATTCATTGATATACGCCAACTGCCTAGAACAGTGCCTGGCACATAGTGTAATGGATACTCAATAATCCCCATTGCAGAACCAGTACATACGTATTTTTTCTTTGTTTCATTTGGTAGGAAAGAGAATAAAAAATGTGTTTCAACACTATATTTTCTTTCATTCAGGTTATTTGCAATTTTTCCCTTTGTCCTCTAATTGTCAGCATGTTATGCTCACATATAATCTAGGACCTAAATAGATAGCTTCTTCACGTGAGTTACATGATCCTTAGTTATGGAACCTAACTGAATGGAATAGTCAAAGTGAAACATGGTATACCATGTTTACGAATAAAGGTGACATATGTCATACAAAGAAGGTGTACAGCTCAAGTGAAACTTTTAGCAAAATTTTAACGCAAGAATATTTTGTCTTGGGCTTTCTTGTTTTCTCTTTTTCTAGTTCATTGCCACTGTGGCAATGTCCATCTTCTCCACACGTATATACATAGTTCCATTATTCTCCACTATAAAAATGGTATCTCAGAAAATGCTCTTAGATACCCATGGAACATAAGGGTACAAAAAGTCATAAAATTTTAACTATAACCTCCCTAAGAAGAAACTTCATTTTCACCCAAAACAAAGCCTTAAATCAAAGGGGTGAAATGGGAAATGTCTATTGATAGAGTTTAAAATATACAAATGGGGAAACAAAATATTTTGGCAGAATCTTCATACCCTTGACCCTGAAATCATTTAAATCAGAGATCAACTCATTGAGATTCTGATCCTACCAATCTCCTCACCCCATCCTCAATGTGATTTGTAACACAGTATTATTCTCCTTTAAATTACTATGATTCTTATATTTTGAACTGCACTTGGCAGAGTCACTTTAACATAACACACGAGAAAAGACAAGACATAAGCAGAAAGCTATGTGTCCTATATTGTGCTCAGCATCCTTCCCTCTTTTAATAAACCTAGTTTTCTCTCAGCACGTTGTCCAGTAATCCATTATTAGTTAAAGGCACTAAACCTTCCAGAGACTTTCAATTTTATAGAGCACTCCTGAACAAGAAATTGATTTTCAACACTGGAATTTCTGGAAATCAGTGAGAATTTAGGATCGCAGTGTCTACGGGAGTCAAAAAGGCTATTAACATTTCTGTTTTCTGCACCCAGAGGAAAAATATTTGGTCAATGTGTAGAAATTCTTCCTATTTTTAAATCAAGAATTGCCTTCAATCTGTAACATGAAAAGCACTATATACATCCTGGCTAATATTATTAACCATAATTACAGTGCCTCTATGCCTTTGCATGTAGCATTTTCTCAATCTGGAATTCTCACTGTACCTCTTTTTAACTCTGTTAAAGCGCTACCTGTTCAAATACTTATTATCGCATAAGAATTTCCTCAGCTATATACATCTGTCTGTCACCCTCTAGCATTCTTATTTGTTAAATCATCCTTTTGGAATTTTATCCTGAAATATTTTTATTGAAACTACTGGTTTAGTCAATCTAAGAATAATGTATACTTAAAATATGTTCATTGTTTCAGGAAAATTATTTTTAACATAATAGGTACTCATAAAGTATTGATTTAATCACATCCTATAATTTTAATTCTTATACCTATAGGTAAGTTTGTAGTGCGTGTGTGTAATATCTCATAAGACTCTTTTATTTCAAGGGCCAGAAACGTCTATATATTATATATCTTTATGTACACCATAGTTCCTAACTCAATAATGCATATATAACTGTAATAAACCTCTAGTGAGAGAATGAATCTCCTGAATGTAATCTTTCAGGATGTGGTTATTCCTAAGGAATGTATATCTTTCAATTAACTGCGATGCAACAGGGACTGCAAATTGCTACCACATCAGAACTCTATGAAATTAATAATCTAATGCAGTGCCATGCAGCTCTTTTATGACTTTGTTTACTTTGGGATCCTGTGCTACTAGACTACAGTGAATAGAGCTAAATAAGGCAGTGGCATAAATTATTAATATCCTGTCCATCAATTTCCTGCTTGTAAATTGTTTATAATGCCATTGATCTGATGTGCACAGGTTACTAGAATGAATATCCATAAATCCATGATCCCTGAAACCTGCAGACATTTTCTGATTGAAGAGAGGTAGGTGCATTGCACGAGTGTTCCCTGACCATTTAATACAAATTGGCTAATGATTTCATAGAACCCAGAATTTTCCACAAATATCACAGAGACTTTAGATTTTGTGAACCCATCTTTATGTTCCATAAAAACACATTATGCTGTATTTTGTTTTGTGGATTGTACACATCTGTCAATTAATTAAACATTTGTTAGTATCTAGAGTGTGTTTGTGTCAGATTCTGTTCCAAGCACTGGGAATATATCTATGATAAAAAAAAAATTGTTATTCTTATGGGGCTTTAATGTAGGGGAAGATGAATAACAAATTTAAAATATTATGGTAAATATCACATAATAATAAGCTCTATAAAGAAAATAAAGCAAAGGAATGGGGCGAGAACTGGGGATGGGTCTGAGAAAGTGACATTTGAGTGGAAATATGAATGAATCTAGGGAGTGAGCTAAGTGGAATCTAGGAGAAGAACCTTCCAGCAGAAGAAATAGTAAAGGAATAACTCTAGATAGATTCTTATTTAGAATCTGGTAAAACAAGAGGAGGATCAACGTGGTGTAGCTGGTCTATGGTGAATAGTGAAAAGAATGTTAAATGGCCAGGTTCAAATCATAGAGATTATATGGGTCATAGATAGGAATTTGAATTTCATTCTGAGTGTAACTGGAATACGTTCAATTAAGAAATCAAGGATGAATTCCAAGTATTTTGGCTTTAGCAACTGGGTCAATGAAAGCGTTATTTACTGAGATAAGAAATACCGTACGAAGAGTAGGTTTTGAAGGGGAAATTGGGAGTTTGGTTTTGGACATGACACATTTAGGATGTCCATTGGAATTCCAAGTGAAGATCTCAGTAGGCAGATAGTGATATTGCCAGGTCAGAACCACGGTGAAGTGAGTGAAACACTCACCTCAGATACAAAATTTAAGGACGCACCAAAAAACTGAGTAATCAAGATTAAAAATATTTCAATGTGATATATCTTAAAATCAAAATTAATGCCAAAAAATCCACGGTGAAAATAATCAAAATTTTCGTATATAATTTGTTTGGTAGTCAGGACATTGGCCCCCATTATCTTTACTCTCTGGTTTTCCACCTGTAAATATATCACCCCACGTATGAAAAGGTACTTTAAAATATTATTCATTAATCAGTTGCTCTTAAAATCGGGAAATCATCCATGATTGTTCAGTGGTCTCTTTGCACTATTATGAACTTTAAAAGTAGCAGAGGAAGCCAAAATAGTCAGAACGTGTACTGGAATAAAAGGAAGGAGAGATTTGAGAGACTGAAAGATAAAATTGGTTATCTTTGGCTTTCACAACAAACCAGGATGAGTCATTCGCCAGAGAATGCCAAGGGATGACCTCTGGAAGGTAAGTACAACCCCTGGGCAGCAGCAAGCAAGGAAACAGGGGCCTCAGCCCTACAACTTTAAGAAACGAAATTCTTCCAACAACAACCTGAATGAGCCTGGAAGTGAATTCTCCCCTAGAGCCTCCAGGCAAAAGCCCAACCGCCATTTTGATTTTAGCCTTGTACCTAGAACAGAGAAACCACATGAGGCTATTGGATTTCTGACCTAGAGACTTGTGAGATGCTAAATTTTTTAGTGGTTTTCAGTTTTGTTTTAAAACACTAAGTTTGTGGTAATTTGTGACAACAGCAATAGAAAACTAATACAAAGTCAATATTACTAATTTTTCCTTTTGCCTCAGGCTCAAAGATGGTTTGGTACTATACTTTAAATCTGTCCTAACTGGGGATTTAAATTTCAGGTTTATTATGTATTCGTGGTATTTCAAACCAGGGCTATATGTGAGTATTAAAGAGTGAATGAAGGTAGAACAAAGAAAAGCTCTAAGGACTGAACTCTAGACTATACTAAAATGTAATAATTCAGAGAGAGGAGGATCCAGAAAAAACAAACAAACAAATTAAAAAAAAACTAAGAAATGTAATCCAAGAGGGCAAGAAAAAAATAGATTATATTACCCCAGTTTCTGATATCCTATTATAGATCAAATCACCTAATATCTGGTTTCTACCATCATGATTAATGTTTAAATATAGAGTTGTGTATTTCCATGGAAGATTAAAATATATGCTATGAATCACTTGATTTTTAACTTATTTTCTAGAGAATGTAACTATGCATATTTAATCCACCCATCCCTATTTAATTTATATTATTTTGAAAAATTGATTATCTACTAAACTGTACTCCACAAAAGGTAAAATAGATATGGTTCCTTACCTAATGTCATTACACTCCTTTAGAATTTTATTTTTAACTCATGTTACTAGCAAGAATATCCTTAAATAAACTGTTAAAATATTTGTGTTATATTTTATGGTTTTTGCATTTTAATACACTAATATAATCCATGAAATAGGAGGCTTCACAAGACAACTTTTGAATTAAGAGTATTAAATGCCTCTATGACATTAGGTGTAAAAATATTGCAAGGTAAATTAAAGAATAAATCTCTGCAGAGTTACAGCTAACTCATGAATTAGTAACACAGAGAAAATATTGTAATAATTATCATTTTAGATCTGGGTCAATCAGAACTCTGCATTCTCACCAGAAACTAAACTAGTATACAAACATCATATAGTGGTGGTATTACGTAAATCAGAGAGATACAAACAGATACAGTGGCACATAAAAACACCACCACATTTAAAACTCAAATTTAATAATTATAGAATATATTGAAGGCATAAAGAACCTCTCTACCACGTTAGTTTTATGCAAATTGAAATCAGAGATAAAGAAACTGGGAAAATTTAGTGGGAGTCGAATTTGTAGAAAATCTACTACATAGTAAAAACTGAGCTAATCGTATTTTCCCATATTCAGGAAACTTAAAATCGAAAGTTGGAGAGGGCATTGACTAAGGCTGAAATTAGTCTGAAATTAGTAGTAAACACCCTGATATAATGAAGTGATGACACTAACTGGAATTTATAGAACGTCTAATATATAAGAACCTTAATGGAATCACATAATATGGTCTTTCATGACTGGCTTCTTTCACTTAGTATAATTTTCATGGTTCTTTTATGTTGAATCATGTAACAGTACTTTCTTTTTCTTTTAAGCTGTGATATTTGCATTTATGTATTAAGAGCTATTAAAGGATTTATATATTCTTTTTAAAATTAGGTTCACAGCAAAATTGACCAGAAAGAACAGAGTGCCCTTATCTCGCTGTCCCTCTTTCTTCTCCACACACAACCTCCGCCATTATCCATATCCTTCACCACATTTGTTACAATCAGCAAACCTACATTGACATATTATTATCACCCAAAGTTTACAGTTTGCATTAGAGTTCCCTCCCAGTGTTGAACATTCTATGAGTTTTGGCATATGTATAATGATATATATCTACATTTGTAGTATCATATGAAATAGTTTCATTGTCTTAAAAAATCTGTGTGCTGCCTATTTTCTTCCTTTAGCCCCTGGAAACCATGAATCTTTTATTGTCTCTATAGATTTGCTTTTCCAGAAAGTCATATAGTTGGAATCATACAGTGCACAGCCTTTTTAGAATGGCTTCTTTCACTTAGTGGTATGTGGGAATGCTGCACATACTAAGTGCACTAAGGAGGCCACACATACTTAATAGCGCTAAGTACAACTCAGTTTCACATAGTGCTACTAATTTAAGGTTTCATTATGTATTTTTATGGCCTGAGAGCTCATTTCTTGTTAACATTGAATACATACACACAAACACACATATCGGGGGAACCAACCCCCAATATTTCAACATAGGTTCTTTCTATTTTCCCTAAGTGTCAGCTGGTCTGAGAAATAAAGAAAAAGAGTACAAAGAGAGGAATTTTACAGCTAGGCCTGTGGGGGTAACATCACATATCAGTAGGTCTCTGATGTCCCCTGAGCTGCAAAACCAGCAAGTTTTTATTAGGGATTTTAAAAGGGGAGTGGGTGTACAAACAGGGAGTAGATCACAAGGATCACATGCCTCAAAGGGCAGTAAAGATCACAAGGCAAAGGCAAAATTAGAATTACTGATGAGGGTCTATGTTCCACTGTGCATGTATTGTCTTGATAAACATCTTGGTAAACCAAAATTACCAGGCTGGAATTTCCCAATCCTAGTAAGCCTGAGGGTACTGCAGGAGACCAGGGCATATTTCAGTCCTTATCTCAACTGCCTAAGACAGACACTCCCAGTGCAGCTGTTTATAGACCACCCCTCAAGAATGCATTCCTTCCCCAAGGTATTCGTTGCTGGGAAAAGAATTCAGTGGTATCTCTCTTACTTGCACGTCCATTTATAGACTCTCTGCAAGTAGAAAAATATGGCTGTATTCTGCCCGACCCCACCAGTAGTCAGACCTTATGGTTATCTTCCCTTGTTCCCTGAAAATTGCTGTCATTCTGTTCTTTTTCAAGGTGCACTGATTTCATATTGTTCAAACACACATGTTTTACAATCAATTTGTACAACAGTGGTCCTGAGGTGACGTACATTCTCAGCTTACAAAGATAACGGATTAAGAGATTAAAGATAGGCATAAGAAATTATAAGAGTATTATTAGGGAAGTGATAAATGTCCATGAAATCTTCACAATTTATGTTCAGAGATTGCAATAAAGACAGGAGTAAGAAATTATAAAAGTATTAATTTTTGGAACTGATAAATGTCCATATTAAAATGAAATTTTCACAATTTATGTTCCTCTGCTATGACTCCAGCCAGTCCCTCCGTTCGGGGTCCCTAACTTCCCATAACACACACACATACATCTCTCTCTCTCTACATATATATATATACATATTTATATATATATCTACATATATATTCCTCTCTACATAAATATGAACATACATAGTCAACATATATAAACATATACATAAATTTATATAAAATGAGCATATATATTCATTATCAGTATGTACAAATTTTTTATTCATTACTCATATAATAAAATATCTTCATTACTACAAGTTTTTGGTAATTATGAATAAAGCTACTATGAACATTCATGTGTAGATTTTGTGTAAAATAAGTTTTAATTTCTTTGAGTAAATATCAAGGAGTATGATTGCTGGGTTGTATGGAAAAATGTATTTATTTTTGGAAGAAACTGCCAAGTGTGCCTCACAGTGATGGTAGCATTGGCATTCTCACCATCAATGACAGAGTTCCTGCTGCTCCGTGTCCTCAACAGCATTTGGTGTTTTCAATGTCAGCACTTCTTTTCATTACCATATAATATACTTTTGTGTGGTTATACAAATTTTGTATATCCATTCATTATTGATGGGGTTTCAGGTTGCTTTCATTTTTGGCTTTTATAAATAAGGGTGCTATGAACATTCATGTTCACATATTGTGCAGTCAAATTTTTTATTTCTTGGGTATGCTTCTAACAGTAAAATTGCTGTGTCATATGTTAACTCTGTTTTCCAAAGTGGATGCCCCTTTTTACATTCCTGTCAACAGTGTATAAGTCTTCAGTCTTTTTTGTTATTGCCATGATACCGTGTCTGAAGCGGTATTGATTTGCATTTTCCCTGATAACCAGTGATGTTAAACGTCACTATGCATGCTTATTGGCAACCTGCATACCTTCTTTGGATAAATGTCTACTCAAGTCGTTTTCCCATTTTTAATTTTTTTTGTCATTTTTATCATTGTATTTCAAGAGTTATTTATACATTCTGGATATAAGTACCTATTTCCATGTTATGGATTTTCTTTTACTTTCTTGTGAGTATCTTTTCAGAATAATTTTATTTAAGAATGTATATACATTCCAATACACCATTTTTTACATTTTCCTTTTAGTTTTATAACTTTAGCTTTGATATTTCAGTCTTTGAATCATTTGAGTTAAGTTTTGCATTTGGAGTGAGTAAACTATGCACTAAATGTTCGTATTTTCCAGAAATTCTTGTTGAAATCCTAACCTCCAATGTGATATTATTAGGAGGTAGGGCCACTGGGAGGTAATTTTGCTGGAAATGAAAAGAAATGGCAGCTTGTTTGCACCTGCTTTGATGACTACTGGCAAGACTTAATTCAAAGACACATGATTATAGGAGTTCTACAATTCAATCCCAACTACTAATAAAAGGGTCATTTGTTTTGTTTTGATTTGACATTTTTTTTTTTTTTACTTTTTTGATAGGTCATAATTTTATAAAATAAAGTCTGAATGGTATTGCTAAAATTTAGCAAAATCCTCCAGCACTTCTGCTTTCTCCCATATATTCTACTAGAATGCTACTCTCATAGAATAACTTATTCTATCAACAGAAGGTTGGGCAGGTTAAGGTAGCTTGCACTTAGGCGATTCTGCAGCGTGGAAGCAATTTTACTTGATGAAATACTGGAGATGCCTCTTTCACAGAAAATTCCCCAGGAAAGGTTCTGTATGTTACTCACTGATAATGCAGTTGTGAGTGACCTGTGGTCAGTCCATCAAGCGTTCATTTGAAGGTCTACATTTCCACAGGGAATGTTCTTCCTTCTCTTCAAATTGATGTCTTCAAGACCTCAATTGATGTCTTTGAAGACAATTGATGTCTTCAAATAATTTGTTCGATGTCTGTGTATTATTAGACACAGACCTTTAATTTTAGACCTATTAATTTAAGTTTACCACTACTTAGGAAAAGAATTCTTGTCTTTAAAAGCAACTGTATTAAAATGGGGAGAATAAGTTATTCAAAAGTAGAGAATCCTCTAAGGAAACATTAGAATTAATTAAATAAAGGAAAAAAATATAAGTGCTAGTCAATACCGCATAATAGTGGTATTTCAGACAGTGGGTATTGACTTATAGGACTGTGAATTCTTAGTTTTAATATAAGATTTTATACTTCATATAAACATATATTAACCAACTTTGTTCATTTCTTTCATCTTTGGGACATTCCTGTGACCCTGTCAAAATGTTATTCTTCTCCCTGATTATCGAGGTTTTATCAATACCCTGAAAACGGGATTGGGAAATACTTTAGCCAGTCAAATGTGACACGTTAATTTGTTTTTCACATTTATAGCTATATCATCCAAAAAATGAACCTGCTTTAAACTGTGAGGAAAATGGCAGTTTACAACTGCATTAAAAATACCAAAACGAATGAATTCCATTATTCACGACACAGTCCTGACAGGTCTGTTGTTGCTATTTTTTCCAAGTGTCTGCCACTATCATCTGTCCTGACTGGGACTCTACTCTTTGTCGTCTGTATTAACTCCTTCAATGTCCATTCCAAGGAAACTCCATTTCTAAATAAAAGTGTAACTCAACATTATAACTTTCTTTTAAAAAAATAATAGTTGAAAAGGCATGGCTATTCTTTAAGAGACAATTTTCCAATCCTGTTCTTTTCCTTTACATTTACATACCCTATGGTATACAGCAGGTAAGTACATATCTAAATAAAAGACTTGAAAAATAAAACTCAAAATGTTTCTTTTGGATTGTTTAATGAACAATAAAACACAGCTTTCTGGGAGATTCATGATGATTTGCTCTTTAAGTAAATGTTTTCTTACTTTTTCCACATGTAACAGTTTTTAAATTCATCTTTCAATAAAATCTTGTTATGGAGTTACATGCCTCATGTTGAATCCTGGACCAGCTCTTTTTAGCTGTGTGGCTATTGGCATGTAATTTACCCCATAGTTGCTCATATTTCTATTCTGTATATAGGAGTTCTTTCATAGGGTTTTGCTTAAAATATTAAATATTCAATTAACACACTTAGAAGAAGCATATTCTAAACCTCTACATAAGTTTTAAAAAATAATGTAACCCGCTTTAGGGTTTATCAGTCATAAGGTTCACAAATACCTGTTTTGAATTTTGGTGTATTTTTTATCCTAAAAAGCCATTTCAATATCTAAGATTGGTAAAGCTTTTACAGCTTATGCATTGTTAGACTTAACTTATATTCTTTTTAATGTGAGGATTATGAACACTCTTGATACAGGTATTATAATCCTATATTTAAAAAGAGAATTTTGAGACCACAGGATGCTCTAGCATGAAAGTATATCAAAAACATCCATTCTGTTTGTCATTGGTTGTCCACAATAATATGCAAATGCAATGAGAAAGATGAATAATAATTACCACTGACTGAGCTAGACATGGTACATGCATTATTTTTCATCTTAGCAGCAATTCAGTAAGATTATTTGTTATTATAGTTGACTTCATAGAGATGAGGAACCTGAGGATTTATAGGGGGTAACTACAATACCCAGTAAGTGACTGAAAAGGAACAAAAACCCAAATATCTTGATTCCGATGCACTGATCTTTACCTCCATCCACAGAACCAAAATACTTTCTTAAAAATGATAAATGATTCCTGTTAAACCAATTGAGCTGCTCTATTGGCATCACAGCTTATTAAGTATATAGTTTATTAAGCCAAAACATAATGAGCATAATTCTTAGTGACTAAACACATTTTTAGTATATAATGTATATAGATGAATGACTTCCAGTATTCTTGGACCTTTATTTTCTGTCACTCTGATATTAATTTTGAGAATTGGCACCCAACACCTTTCTCACGTTTTTTCTAAAACTGTGTCAACCGTTATCTCATGTACACGTGCATAAAGTGCCATCAGTTAAATACCTATATATGTTTAGTTGCAGGCCATTTGCCATATTATATTTACAGTGTTTGTACTAAGAACTTTGTGATATCGTATAGCTGAACTTCTAGTTCTATGTACATGTCAGCAATAAATTCTGTATTGATTACTTCTTCATATATCATCACATATCCTCAAGTATTCATTTTATCTGATTTTTATATATAAACAATAAATAAAAAATTTAATATCAAATAGTTATAGAGAGTAGAGTTCTTTTGACTAAACAGAGAATGATGCTTAAACAAAGGTAACAAATATACTGACACATTTTTTAACACAAAAGTTGGTATTTATATTGATTAAGGAAAAGGTTCAGGGCACCCTTTTTTTAAAAAAAGATCTATCATATTTCAAATATGTACTGCTTATCAAAACAATTCAAATAATTAAATGAAATAAGTTCCTAGACTAAAATAAAATGTTGAAATTTGATGTAGTTTAAATATGTAAAATGTTGTAAATATTGTAAATATTCAGTGGTGTGTGAGAGAACATTTTAGCCAATCCTTTTAGTAAAAGACAATAACAATGTCTCATATATATGGATCTAATTGAATTATTGGTTTTGCCATAAATAAATACTTGTATAACCATAATACCCTTTTGACTGAATTTATATTGTTAGACTTGTCCAGACATAGCAAAGTAAATCTAACCATGGTTAAAGAATAAAGTGTAAACATTACAAGTTAAAAATCAGTAAAATTGCCAGTATTTTAGAAAAGAGGAGGTTAGAAAGAAGTGATTTCTTCATCCTTTCAACTTGGGAGCTATTTACAATACCTGAAGTTGAAACATCAAAAAACATTTATAATTCATAAAATCTAGTAATAGAATAAAATAATTTCAATTAAAAATTTGGAGTGAATTGATGGTACAATTGTATTTCATTCCTATTATTTAAAATGAGGAGTGAATTAAATTCAACTCAAGTAGGTAAATTAAAAAATCAACACATATTATTTAAATGTATAAAGGTAAATACCAGAGACACCAAAATCTAGTCACTATTGATAGTGGTTACTTCTGATAAGCAAAACTGGAAGAAAGGGCAGATACCAGTGACTATTCAATTAAGATAATTCTAGATAGAGTTCTGTTTTGTTCTTTCTTTTGTTTTGGATCATAGTAGGTAACGTTAAAAATAATATTAATAACAATTTCTGTTTCCAAATAGCCTTTGTCACAAATTTTAACCACATTAGTTAAGATTGCTTTATAGAAGTTTTCCAAAAATCCCCCTTATTTGGCTTTATGCAGAAAGAGCAAAATAATAGTTTGAAACAGATCATATACATATGTGTGTGTATATATGTGTGTCTGTGTGTATATGTGTACACATACACATATATAGTTTTACTGTTTTAATTTCATATATATTCATCTGAATATTAAAGACATGAATTTGGAGAAAATGTATTATTTTTTAATTACCCAAATATATTATTTGATATGTTTCTTTTCTTAAAGCATCCATTGTAGACATATAAAGATATATCTATTTGCAATTATGTATTAAACATTATTTGACTACCTCAGGTATACCTAAGAAAGATGCTGATTAACATTACAAAGAAGTAATTGCCTAAAAAACAATATTTTTTAAACTGAAGTGAAATTCACATAACATAAAATTAAACATTTTAAAGTGTACAAGTCAGTGTCATTTAGTATTAATGCATCCTCAATTTTATTCAGCCACCACCTTTATCTAGTTTCCAAACCTTTTATTAACCACAAAGAAAACCTCATACTCATTAGAAGTAACTCTTCATTCACCGTTTCCTCCTAATCTCAGGCAAAACCAATATACTTTCTGACTGTGTGGATTTACCTACTAGGATATTTCATAGAAATTGAAATGAATTAACACAATATGTTTTCTTCTTCCTCCTCCTCCTCTTCTTCTTCTTCTTCTTCTTCTTCTTCTTCTTCTTCTTCTTCTTCTTCTTCTTGTTCTCCTTCTCCTTCTTCTCCTCCTCCTCCCC
>NW_016826690.1:736766-757957 GCF_001698545.2 Rhinopithecus bieti
CTCCTCCCCTCCTCCTCTTCTTCTTCTTCCTCCTCCCCTCCTCCTCCTCCTCCTCCTCTTCTTCTTCTTCTTCTTCCTCCTCCTCCTTCTTCCTTCTTTCTTCTTCCTTCTTTTTTCTTTCTTCTTTCTTTCTTTTTTTTTTAAGATAGAGTCTGGCTCTATCACCCAGGCAGAAATGCAGTGGCACAATCTTGGCTCACTGCAGCCTCAACTTCCCAGGCTCAAGTGATCCTCTGGACTCAGCTTTCCAAGCAGCTGGGGCAACAAGCACACACCACCCCTCCTGTCTAATGTATATATTTTAAACAATTTGTATAAACGAGGTCTCCCTATGTTGCCCAGGCTGATCTTGAATTCCTGGCCTCAAACAATCCTTCCACCTCAGCCTCCAAGAGTGTGAGAATTACAGGTGTGAGCCACCATGCCTAGCCTGGCTGCTTTCACTTAGCATAACATTTTAACATTTCATCTGTGTTATAGCATGTATCAGAGTACATTGTTTCCTTTTTATTGAAGAGTTGTATTCCATTGTATGTATATACCACCTTTATTTATTAATTCATCCTATGAGGATATTGGCTTGTTTCTGCCTTTTCGCTATTGTGAATAGTGCTATAATCACCATTTTCATACAAATATTTGTACTTAGAAGTGGAATTACTGGGTTATATGGTAACTATATGTTTAATTTTTTGAAGAACTGTTTTCCACAATGACTGCACCACTTTATATTTCCACTATCAGTATACTAGGGTAACACATTTTTCACATCCTCATCAAATTAATATTTGCATTATTTTAAACTACAGGCATTCTAGGGTATGAAGTAGTTTCTCACTGTGGTTTTGGTTTGTATTTTCCTAATGACTAATATTGCTGAGCATTTTTTCTCATGCTCTTTGGCCATTTGTTTATCATTTTTTGAAAAATGCCTGCTTGGGTACTTTACTCATTTTTTAATCAGGTTTTTTTTTTTTATTTACTTGTAACTGTTCTGTATCTTGGATATTAGAACCAACCCATTTTGTAGGTTGTCTTGTCACTTTTTTGATAATGTCCTTTGGTATAAAAGTTTCTAATTTTGATAAAGTCCAATGTCTCTATGTCTTCTTTTGCCACATGTGGTTTGGGTGCCATATCTAAGAATCCATTGCCAAATTAAATCATGAAGATGTACTTCGATATTTTCTTTTAATATTTTATAGTTTTGTTTTACATTTAGGTTGTTGAAGCCACTTGAGTTAATGTTTCCAAATGGTGTGAGGTAGGAAACCAACTTTATTCTTTTGCATTGGGAAACCAATAGTTCCAACACTGTTGGTTGAAAATCCTACCCTTTCTCTATTGAACAGACATGACAAATTGGGAAAACTTAACTATTTTTCTGCTATTTGTTTCTAGCTTCATTCCATTGTGATTGGGGGAAATACTTTTTATTATTTCAGTCATTTTAAAATTTACTGTGACTTGTTTTGTACCTAACATATGGTCTATCTGTGACAATGTTACATGTGCACATGAGAAAAATGTATATTCTGTTGTTTTATGTGCAATGCTCTATGTGTGTCTGTTAGACTTCATTGGTTCGTAGTGTTTCAAGCCCTGTATTTCCTTATTAATCTTCTGTCAAGTTGTTCTATCCGTTTTTGAAAGTTCTTCATAAAATTGCCAATTATTATTATAGGACTATTTTCCTCTGAAGTTTTGTCAACATTTGCTTCATCTATTTTGGGGCTCACTCATTTGGTGGTCATATAAGTATTATGTCTTTCTGATGAGTTGAAACTTTTATCAGTATACAACAACCTTCTTTGACTCTTCCACCATTTCGATGATGTCTCTCTCCACACAGTAGTTAGAGGTAAACAATGAGAGGAGGGTAATGAGAAGACTTGTAAATATTCTATTTTTTTCCTGGTTATGTTTGTAACCAACTATTTTTTAGGTTGCTTGGTTTAAATATTCTAACCAAAAATTAGAGAGAACAATATAACTTTCAGTGTGGTACTTCAGAAATAAGTTATTTAATGATACAATGAAAAATATTTTTTGTTGTTGTTGTTGTTTTTGAGGTGGAGTCTCGCTTTGTCACCAGCCTGGAGTGCAGTGGCGCGATCTCGGCTCACTGCAATCTCCTTCTCCCGGGTTCAAGGGATTCTCCTGCCTCAGCCTCCCCAATAGCTGGATTATAGGCTCACACCACCATGCCCATCTGATTTTTGTATTTTTTTCCTGGGAAAATTTTGTGAGGAATCAATTTATGAATTTATTCCACAAATATTTGTCCAGCACTTATTAACTGGAAATGCATTAATGAGAAAACACTCTTTATTTTATTTACCTTCTAGCCATGGGAGACAAGTAATAATAAGGTAAAAAATAAAATGTACAATATATCAAATTATACGAAGTGTAAGGAGAAAAATAAAATAATAAAGGAGGTTAGGGAGTGTGAGAATGAAAGTAATGCAACTTCCAATCACTAAGAAGGTGATTCTGAGTTAGAATGTGGTAGGCGAAAATCTGAGTCATACATAATTCTAAGTAAAGAGCATTTCGGGCTGAGGAAAAAACAAGGAAAAAAGTCCTGAGGCAGCCATGTGCCTAGAGAAGCAGAGCAAGAGTAGGGTGGTGAGTTCCTAAAATATGATGAGTGAAATGTTTTGTGTTTTTTTCCTTCAGTTCTAAGGGATATATTTAGACAGAAAAAGTTTAGTTATAAGCCATTAAAACATTGTAATAATTTTGGTTTTAATATACACATAGTGAGAAGCCACTTGAGGGTCAAAACTCTGAAAAGATAAGAAGTATTATGCTCAAACTTCCATTTTAAAAGATCACTCTAAATGAGCAAATTGGAGGATTCAGCAACAAAATGGAAACGGCACATTTCAGAGACTATTGTAAAAATCCTCAGGAAAACTGACAGTGCTTTGGCCCAAGCTATTAGGACTGGGGATGGAATGGAGTGATCGGATTTTAGAAACATTTTTTGAGAGTAGCGGTGCAATTTCTTCTGGCATAGTATTTCACTTATGGAATCGATTACATGGAAGTAATCACATGTCATCAAAAGGATTAGCAGCAAAAGCTTTCCAGGAAGTTCACTGAATTATTATTTGTACTAATTACTATGGTAACAATCTATATAAGCAATGCACATTCATTAGTGATGAACTAGACATTTCTAGAAAATAAGTAAATAACTTCTTACTCAACAGTATAAGTTATTCCATTTATGGGTTACTTTTGATCCATTTTGTATTACTGTTTGATGAATACCACTTTTATTAAAAGAACATTTGAGGCCAGACACGGTGGTTTACACTTCTAATTCCGGCACTAAATGTTTCTCATAAACACTGCATTGATAGATCCATTTCAATATTGGAATTTCCATTGGCTATGCAAATGGTTACAAAAGAACATGGGCATTTGAAAAATGAAATGTTATTGCCATAGATGATTCTTTATATTTAAATCCAAGAAGCAGCCTGTTAAAGATTTAAAAGGACATTTCTGGAGTTTCACAGTGGGATACTGAAACCAAGTGGAATCTGCTAGACAGAGCCAGTTGTTAAATATTCCAGAATGTTTCAAGCCAGTTGGCAGCACTGGTAGTTTAAAATTAACCATGGTGGGAGTATTTACACCACAGAAATTGGTAAGTGCTACAGATAGGGCCATTTTTTAAACATTTACCAGCATACCACTGAATAGAGGTTCTTTATTGTAAATAACACAAAGACTGGAAAAACAAACTTAGCATGTAAGGTACATCAGGGATAGTTCAAATATAGTTCAGAATATAGTTCAGAATAAATGTATTTTAGGTAGTTTATGTCTTAAACCAATTTTATATTTTAATAATTCATTAAGAGTATATCATATTTTGAGAAATACATTAAGTATGTGCTGCCATTCTGCATATGTTAAACACTTCTCCAAGTAAGCCTTCTAATGAAGGAATAATAAAAGTTGCACAAGCCCTAAATATTTAGTGACATGAGAAATCAGCCAACCAAATTTCAAAACAGGCAACACATTTCTTCTTCAAAATATACTACAAGGCAGCAGACAATAATCAAGTGCATCCAAATCTTTTACTTACAGACTTGAATATCTCTGTTCATCTTTTAAAGACCATGTGGCAAAATTGCTTACCAACAGGATTTGTAACAACTGAAACTGCAGACATCAGAGAGTCAGATACAGCAGTTGTTTTGGAAATATCCGTCATGGGCACCTGATTGCTCCTTCTACCACTTTCCCTTTCAGAGTTTTTCTTTCAGAACATCTATCTGATGACTTTCCTGTTCAGTAGTAAATTGTCTTTGTTTCATTAAATTTAGGAGATTTTCATCACATAAAATAGCCTCAGACAGAATCATTTTTGATGTGTCCATTAGGATTTAGCCAGATGGGTCTGCTGTGATGCCTCAACCAGACATGCTCTGTTTTGCCAGCAGATCACACCTTCACTACAGGGGGAATAAAAAAGCAAATCATCTATTAGTTGTTTTAATACAGAGGTTTAAAATATAAATAGTGGCTGTTTTTCAAACCATTTTAAAATTTATTTTAAATGATTCTAAGTGCTTAGACTTGTAAATAAATATATGCCTATTATATTTAAAATATATGTTAAAATGCTTACATTATTTTTGTAGTTAGCTTTACCACTAAATTTATAGTAACATTTTTAAGACAAATGCAACTCTTAGAAATTGTAAAGTCTATTTGTGAGAGTTTTATTAACTCTTCAAAGAAGAACTGTCTGTTCATCCATAGCACCATGCTCCCAGTTAACAGGGAAAGCTGCCTGGTCCTGACACTTGTTCTTATAGATAAGGGGTCCCAGACTGTTGTGGTTGGGACCGTCAATGCCAGAGGCACACTGGGTTTGAATCCCAACTAGACTTCACTTAAGTTACGTGAATGTGGGGGAGTGACACAACTTTTTTATCCATAGTTTCTGCACTAGAAAATCCAAGTAAAAGTGGGACCTACCCCATGGGGGTTTGTTTGTTTTTAGTATTAAAATATATCATATATATCAACTGTATCCACTACATGGCTTTTCTATTGCTACGATTGTTATCGTTAAGATTATTAAGACATTACAAACATTTTGTAAAGAGAATAATAATTATTAATTTATTCGGTGCACATGGATACTTATTCTATCTGGATTACTGGAATACTGTTACTGTCCTTTCCATCGGTTACATTTTTCACTCACTCACACTCATCCTACTCACTATTTACTCTTTTAGGGGCATGAATGATATCTTATGATTCACTTTTATCCCCCATGGCAGATAACCCAGAAATTCACGTAATAGTTACCTGTCTATCATGATAAATGTGACTAGAACCAGGATCACAAGTTCCTGAAACACGGAGTATCTTGTTTGTACCAAGCTCTTAAGAACATTGCAAGTAAAGTCATATCTTCATTTAAAGGATTTGGGAGTTAAATCTTGACATCCATGTTCCTGGAGATCTCAGGGCTACCTGAGTCTATTTCACCTGGAATTATGGTTAAAATCAGATTTTAAGGCTCTGTCTCAGATTTACTAAACCAGAGTCTGGAAACCAGAGACCTTGGAAGCATGCTATTCAGCTCCCCTAGGTGATTATTATTTCCATTACAGTTTGGCAGTTTGATCTCTCACCTCCCACTTGCTTAACTAGGCTCAACCACTATTGGGTCCCAGGGAACTTTCTTTGCTGGCTTAGAAAAACACAAAAATACTAATAATTGGTCTTTTAGGCACTCCCTAAGGTTCACTTCTTGGATATTTTTCATATCATCCTCAAAAATCCTTCCTCGTGTACTGTATTAGTTATGCCACAATAAGGAGGCATAACAAACAACCACAAAAATCTTAGCAGCATACAAAAGTAAGCATTTCTTTAACTCTGACCTGGGTTTGGCTGGGTAGCCTGCCTCCACTACGTGTGTATCTCATCTTCTTCCTTTAACCAGTGAGTTAGTCCAAAGTAAGTTCTCATAACAATAACAGAGATGCCAGATCCCAAAAGTATAGGCACATTTCAAATCTTTGCTGAGTCAAGTCTTCTAATATTCCATTGGTAAGAGCAAGCTGTGCATCCAAATCCAAAAGGAACAGAACGTCCAAGTATACATTTTTCATGGTAATGGTGGGAGGTTATTGCCTTTCTGAAAACTATCCATCTGAACACATTGGCCTAAACAGCTTTTCTTTGCTTTATTTTCCTAGTAACCTCTTTGGCCTTCTAGTTTCTCCTACTTAAGCAGAAATTAAGGATGTCTCAAAAAATTAAATTCTGAAGTAAGACAGTCTCACCTACATGACTGCATTCAACAAATAAGAAAGATAAAAGGAAAATAACAAAGTTGCAGTTTTTCTATCATAGTCTAGAAAGATATCTTTCTGGGTTTTTTCCTATTTGAATTCCTATACCGTACTACATAGCGTAATTGTGAATTTTTTTTATTTTCCTAATAGGATAAGGCATGAGTATGTGAGATTATGTGTGTGACATAGAGCTCAATTATAACTTTTGGTTTCACAGCTTTGCTCTGAATTGCTCTAATACTATTACTATGGCATTCAGTACAACAAATGTTTCAGGGAAAATCTTTTCAATATTGTTAAATTCCAACATTCTTGTGAGCATTTGTAATGATTCCCCTGAAACAATTTGATAAATACAAAAGTAGTGAATATTTTATACAAACCTAAATGGTTTATTTTTAAAATGTTCAGATTAGATAATCATTTTGTGTTTCTTAATTTGACGTAATATGCATTCAAGATTTTAAAGCTAATCTTTTGGCTTTTTTTTTTTCAGCATTAAAACACTATTTGGAATGTCACATTTTAGACTATTTTCACTGGCTAATATTGCACATGTTTTGGGACTTAAAGGGAAAATTATGGCTATGGTTTCAATAACTCAATTCAATTCCGTAATTACTGATCTCCCAGACACCCTGCCGATGTTTGAATGCATATATGATATTCAAATGTAGTCTTTTTTAATATTCTAGAAAGACAAAGATAATTTTCAAAGGCAGGGATTTTTGCCTTATTTATTGTTGTATTTCTAATACCTGATTTCTAGGAGGTACTGTTTACAATTTTGTTGAATGGCTGTTAAAATTGAATGCAATAAAATATATTTAGCGGTATGAACAATGTGTTATGCAATCACAAAATAAATAACTTTTGATGAAAATTTTTAAAAAATCTATGATGATTCTAGATCATTCATTTCCTGTGTGATATATTTACACCTGAGAAGAACATAAATGTCAAGAATCATTTTGTGTTAATTTCCACTTTTATGTTCATTAGGAAAAGTAATCAGAAGAAAAGGGTGTGTGTTCCTTTGTGATTTGGGGTCATCACCCTTTGAGAAAATAACTGAGCCTATGGGAGCTTTATCTATAATAAATGCATTTACATGCAATTTTAATGAAATTCCAGGGCTCCGGGAAACTCTGAGCCCTACTCACATGTCACAGTGAGTCTAGGTTAAAAGATTTTGAGTCACAGTATTGTTACCCAACCAAAGGATCTAGTGGTATGTAAAACATCTCGTAGTCATCCTCAGATCACCAGAATATTTCTGATTCCCAGAGGAACTGAAGTAGTTACTATGTTTATACGCAACCCTAGGAGTCTCTGTCAGACACAGTGTAGGCCAGGAAGTGCTCTGCGTTATTCAGTTTTCCCTGAGACAAATGTCCTGCACGTGAACACTCATATTTCAATTTCCAGGCTACAACCTTGTTTGGTAAGTGGGCAGTGAGAAGAGGAAGAGACCACAGAACAGGTAAACCACGAAGACCACAAATAGCTCAGTTCCCTCAAAAAGGAAAGCTAGAGTGGCTAAGAAAAGAACCACTTAGCCCCAACCTTGTTCAGAAACTATAAAATAATACTACCCTGTACAAATGAGAAAACCTAGATGCTCTGCAAACCACAAATCCGATAAGGGTTTATAGCTCCTGAAGCTCCTGAAAACCTGTGGCCCTTTATACTAACTAGTGTTTGCAGCCCAGAGCGCATAAAAGCCATCATCTGACGCCCCTCAGTGACCTGCTACACTGTCTGCAAACCTACCTGCGCTCACCTTCTCCTCCATCCCTCCTATTACAGGAGAAGAAATATGTCTTCATCTACCTACGCCCATCCTTTCTGGCCCTACTTCAAGCTCGCCTAATTTCTGTCATTTATTACAGCATCTGGCATAAAGCACATGACCGATTAAAACATACTGAATGAATAAATGAATAAATGACTTCTACCGTTTTATTCTTTTTCTAGGTGCAAAGTTAATGAGCATCCATATCCATTCAGACTTGCAGGTCATTAATTGAGATACTAAATGATATTTTGTGACCGCTAAGCTATGAGGATACAAAGACATAAGAATGATACAATGGACTTTGGGGACTCAGGGGAAAGGGTGAAAGTGGGGTGAGGGATAAAGACTATACAATGGGTACAGCTTAGGTGATGGATGCGCTGAAATCTCAGACATCACCACTGAGCAAACACCACCTGTTCCCCCAAAACCTAATGAAATATAAAATAAATTTTTAAAAATCTGCTTGTTGAATGGATGTCCACTAAACAATTAAGATCAGTTGTAACTTGTTCTCAACTCTGCTGAAAAGAATGTAAAGGTAGATGTATAATTCCACTTCATATACCCTATTCCTTGTGGATTCGCATTCCGTCAGTCTAATAAAGTTCTCTACAAAACATGTCCTTTACAAATTCTTTGCAAATTAAATGATTGGCTACTGTTTTTGTTCTAGAATATCAGGGAATTTAATATTAGAGTTATCAGTATATAATTTATAAACTCGATTTAAAACTATTTGGAAATCTCCACAAACAGTATCTGTTCCAAGCCACCACCATCTTAGCCAGGGCTGTTGCAGTCTGAT
The DNA here is from genome assembly GCF_001698545.2 of Rhinopithecus bieti. NCBI lineage: Eukaryota > Metazoa > Chordata > Mammalia > Primates > Cercopithecidae > Rhinopithecus > Rhinopithecus bieti. The sequence goes on from NW_016826690.1 coordinate 745,720, forward strand.
CTCTCTGCTCCCTCTACTGCTTTCTTCTCTTCTTATCCTCTCATCTAGTATGCACACAAAGTGATATTTTAGTGACGGCTAATGGCTGCCTCACATTTGGAATAAAATATAAATTTCTTACCCTTTTTATGCCCAGGCGGGTGGATCACGAGGTCAGGAGATCGAGACCATCCTGGCTAACGCGGAGAAACCCCGTTCTCTACTAAAAATACAAAAATTAGCCAGGCATGGCGGCGGGCGCCTGTAGTCCCAGCTACTCGGGAGGCTGCGGCAGGAGAAGGGCGGGAACCCGGGAGGCGGAGCTTGCAGTGAGGGGAGATCGCGCCACTCACTCCAGCCTGGGCGACACAGCGAGACTCCAACTAAAGAAAAAAAATTCTTACCCTTTTTAGATTCTGAATAAACAGGCGTCGTCTACTTTCTCGCCTTCACTTTATCCCATCATCTCTTAGGTTCGTTCGATCAGATTCTATTGGATTTGGGCTCAAGTGCAGAGGGCTGAGTTCCTCACACAAAGCATCCGTCCATTCAAGGCCTTTCTCTGTAATTTATGTGCATTTTCTGTGTGTCCTTTCCTTACTTCCACTCTATTTGTTTACCAGAAAACCAATGTGCTTTTGAAATGTATCATTGAATCTGTAAGTATTCTTGAAAACTGACCTACATAGTATGTTGTTATGTGTGTATCTTATTAATTATAATTAATTATAATTTTTATAATTTTAATTAATTAATTAAAATTAATTAATAAGGCATTATAGAATTGTTTCTTTTTCTCACTGTTGTTATTCAGACTCATGTTTTCAATATCCATCCACACTGCTGTGTATGTCTGGTATGTGGCTTCTAAGATCTACAGAATACTATATTGTGTATAAATATATTTCACTCATTTATTTCTCCTTGGTTCACTCATTCATCGAACAAGCATTTCCTGAATGCTTTACAATGCCTCATGTGCTACATCCAGTACAGGACATACAACAGAGTGTGTCTGCTGAGGCAGAGAATCCAGACACTCTGAAGTTGCCAGGTTGCTCACCCAGGTAGCCACACTGTACTAGAACCCCATCAGCAATATGTGAGAGTCCTTTGTTCACCACATTCCTTGTCTGTAATCCCAACACTTTGGGAGACCAAGGTGGGTGGATCACCTGAGGTCCGGAGTTCGAGACCAGCCTGGCCAACATGGTGAAACCCCGTCTCTACTAAAAATACAAAAAATTAGCCAGGCGTAGTGGTGGTGGCTGTAATCCCAGCTACTCGGGAGGCTGATGCAGGAGAATTACTTGAACCCAAGAGGCAGAGGTTCCAGTGAGCTGAGGTGGGCCATTGCACTCTAGCCTGGGCAACAAGAACGAAACTCTGTCTTAAAAAAAAAAAAAAATCAGGGAGAAGTACTAAAAATAAATAGCTAAAATCTGTAGGGACTGTGCAGGGAGACAGGTTTTACTATGACAATGGAAAATGAGCAGCCAACAGGCTGAACGGCAACAATATCTCCTGCTTGGTGTTTACTAGAGTTCTCCAAGCACTGGCAGAACTTTGCTCAGTGAGGGAAGTGCTAAAGTGATCCAACATTAGTTGGGTGGTTAAGCTTCAACAGGATAATATTCAGGGCTTCTTCCAACACCGAAATTCTAGGATATATTTGCACATTTTATAGATAAGAAATATGCCTATATTTCTGAATGTGTAGTCAGAGAAATCATTGATACAGTAAAACAACCTAACATTTTTGTATTTCAGTTTGAAATCAGTCAGCCTGAGAGATTACCCTGTAGAAAGGTTTGTTTGGTTCACAAGATTAGTCAGGCTAACTGCTTTAAAGGCCAGGGTGCAGAAAATGTTTTATTTAAAGCTTATTTTATTTAGCAGGTTGTGCAGACTGTTTCTAGAATTCAAAAAATGTTTAGGCCTGGAAAAAAATGCTACAGTGTGTAAGGAGAAGGATGGGAAATAAAGCAATGGCAGAGAGAACTGTTTGCACCAAAATGAAAGAGCAGGGAGATGGGATAAAGTCCAGGTTCAATATGCCATGAAAGTCATGTAAGAGAATAACAGTCCTGAAAGAAATGAACTGAGCAGGGAAAGTGAAAAGCATCCTCAGAAAAGGGCTTCTAAACACTCTGAAAGGAGCCCCAGTCAAAGAGGTTACTTCAGGGCCAACACAAATCGAAGCAGGGAAGATCTTGATCAAAGGATATTTGGGCTGCTGAGAAACACAGTGAAGGATTAAAAGAATTGGGTGCTTAATGTTTGGAACATGCCCGGACAATTGTCTTAGGAGTTTTCAAGGCTTCAGTTCATAAGTTAGAAGGCTAGATAGTTAATTGTATTATTTGGTTATCAAATTTTATTTTTATGCTTTTTTTTCTGGTTATTCAAATTAAAACATGCTCATTGTTGGAAACATTTTCAAATGCATCCAAGTTTTAAAGTCTCTTGCACTGCCACTATTTTATCATTTTCAGTCTTTAAATTCTACATTCTGAACTTTCATACAGGATTTTTCCTTCTGCTTCCAGTGCACTATATTTTAATAGCCTATTGCATGGGCTCAAGATAGTTTTAAATCCCTGCTCTAGCACTTATTGGCTATATTATACACTATGGAGCCTCTCTCAGTTATTTCTTATTCATAAAAATGGAAGAAATTGTATTTTGTAGGTATGTTAGAAGGAATAAATGAAAAGAAGCTGTAAAAGTGCTTAGGACAAAGCTTGGTGCCTATTAAACATTCCATAACCAATAATTTATAATATAATTATACTACACTGACAGCATATTTGTCAAACTCTTATTTGAAACTCTGCTTTTCAGTCATTGTTGTATACATTGCAGTCCAAATTATGGGAGCATATATCTCCTATAATTCATAATAATACTACCCAGGTTTGGAACATCTTGCCGAATTCAACAATATCTATATATCATTTTATCTGTTTTATTCTATAGTTTTAAAGTTTAGCTCTTCTGTAACATGTCTTCACCATTTTCATTATGCCTCTCTTGGACATTTCTCAGGATGAATTGAACAATATGCCACAAAAAGTGTGTTCTTAAATGTTACAGAGCTATAAAGGAAAGGGGAGGAAGTATGCCTACTATGTGCCAAAAGCTTTAAATACATTTTTTTCTTTCATTTCATTCTCATGGAAGCATTTACTTTCTACCAATAAGAAAACTGAAACTCAAGAGATTAGTTGATGTTAAATTTGACTTAAAATACTTTGAGGAAATGAAAATAATAAATCACTTCTTATAAGTAATCTAAATGGTCATTCCCACAATACTCTTAAATTTTGCACAGGAAATTCTTTGAAGGAAATTGTATTGTTATTTGCAATAACACTAGAAAACATTAAAATTGTCCTCCCAAACTGCTCTTCTGAACACCAACCTTAAGCGGTGGATAGCGTCTTTATTCTTCAGTGGCTCAGACCAAAAACCTTGGAAGGCTTCCTTGATATCAATACACCAGCAAATCCTGCCATCTCTGCCTTCAAAATGTATCCCAGATCCTACCATTTATCCCCTCTTCTAGAGCCGCCTGCCCAGTTAAAGAACCATCATGTCTCACATGGACATCATTTTCCAATTGTTGCCATTGATTCTTCCCTTAGTTTCTACTTTGTCAGTCTGTTCTCAACACAGCTTTTCTAAATGAAAGTCACTTTGTCACTTTTTTGTTCAAAACTTTACAATTGCTTCTGACTTTCTGAAAGGTTAAAGCCGAATCTTTATACGGGCTTACAGAACCATTTTCCCTGGAACCCACTCTCCTTGTATCTTCTTTTTTTTATTATTATTTCGGTAGGTTTTGGGGGACCAGGCAGTGTTTGGCTACATGAATAAGTTTTTTAGTGGTGCTTTTTTTTTTCTTTTTTCTTTTTTCTTTTAAGAGGGAGTCTCACTCTGTTGCCCAGGCTGGAGTGCAGTGGCGTGATCTTGGGCTCACTGCAACCTCCACCTCTTGGGTTTAAGCGATTCTCTTGCCTCAGCCTCCCAAGTAGCTGAGATTACAGGTACCTGCCACCATGCTTGGCTAATTTTTGTATTTTAGCAAAAATGGGATTTCACCATCTTGGTCAGTCTAGTTTCAAACTCGTGACCTCAAATGATTCACCTGCCTTGTCCTCCCACAGTGCTGGGATTACAGGCATGAGCCACCACACCTGGCCTTTAGTGGTGATTTCTGATATTGTGATGCACCTATCACCCTTAGTAGTGTAGACTGTGCCCAGTGTGTGGTCTTTAATTCCTCATCCTCCTCCCGCCCTTTCCCCCAAGTTCCCAAAGTCCATTGTGTCATTCTTACGCCTTTGTTTCCTCATAGTTTAGCTCCCAATTATGAGAAAGAACATAACAATGCTTGGTTTCCCATTCAACCTGGATGGAATTGGAGACCATTCTTCTAAGTGAAGTCACCCTTATATTTTATGGTCTGTTCTCTCTTCTTTAAGTTTCTGATGCATGTCACATTCTCAGCGAGGTCTTCTCCAAATATGCTTATTAAATCACAACTCCACACACACGCCCACATCTCCTAATTCCCTTTTCTGTTTCATCTCTCCGTAAAACTTATCATCCTAGTTTACAATATTATTTGTTAGAAATATTGTAAGTTTATGTGTTTCCTCAAAGAGAATTTGAACTTCATAAAGACAGGGGTTATTTTCTGTCTAATTTATTTATTTATTTATTCATTTATTTATTTATTTTTATGTATTTATTTATTTTTGAGATTGAGTCTCACTCTGTTGCCCAGGCTGGAGTGCAGTGGCGCGATCTGGCTCACTGCAACTCCACCTCTTGGTTCACGCCATTCTCTTGCCTCAGTCTCCCGAGTAGCTGGGACTACAAGTGCCCGCCACCACACCCAGCTAATTTTTTGTATTTTTAGTAGAGATGGGGTTTCACCGCGTTAGCCAGGATGGTTTTGATCTCCTGACCTCATGATCTGCCTGCCTCAGCCTCCCAAAGTGCTGGGATTACAGGCATGAGCGACTGCACCTGGCCATTTTCTGTCTATTTATTAATGTATCCATGTTATTTAAAGCAACCAATGTAATGGGCGGTAGTCAATAAAACATATGTGAAATAAATGAATGGGTGTTCATTTAGATGGGAATCACTTTAGTTGCCTAAATGCTGTAATTGAACACATTCCCCCAATCATTGAGGATCAGCCACACCACTTCATTAAAACCATTTCAGTTCAGGCTGAACTAAAACACTTGAAACTTTGCCTTTTCCCCCCAAGTTAAACTGAATAGCTAAAAACAAAGATGAACCACAAAATAATGTTAGCATTACTGTAACTCTAGTACATTTCAGTTACCCAGATCATCAAAGCACCCAGAAAAAAACATACTAAGTTCAATTAAGTGAGCTTTGTGCGTAGAGATATAGATACACACACACATACACTATATATAAGATAATAAACCACCTATAAACTAGAAAATGTTAGCAAAGCATCTGCATAATCATCTTCTTCCTGAAGAGTATCTTCCAGCATGTCTTTTGTTATGTTTCTACTGGTGACAGATTCTTTAGGCTTTTCTTTTCTGGCCTAAAATGATCATTTCATCCCCCTTTATTCTTGTAGTATTTGTGAGTATAAAACTCGAGGTTGATAGTTATTTTATTTTAACAGTGTAAAGATAGCCAGTTCCTTGTTTTCTAGCTTCCAATTCTTTGTTTTTGTTTTGTTTTGTTTTGTTTTTTTTGAGGAGTTGCTCTTGTCACCCAGGCTGGAGTGCAATGGTGCCATCTCGGCTCACTGCAACCTCTGCTTCCCGGATTCAAGCGATTCTCCTGCCCTAGCCTCCTGAATAGCTGGGATGACAGGCATGCACCACCAGGCCCAGCTAATTTTTTATGTTTTTAATAGGAATGGGGGTTTCATCATGTTGGCCAGGCTGGTCTCAAACTCCTGATCTCAAGTGATCCACCTGCCTCGGCCTCCCAAAGTGCTGGGATTACAGGCAGGAGCCACTGTGCATGGCCCCTTCCAATTCTTTGGTTGGAATTTCAGCCGTTAAACATACTGTTGTTCATTTGAAGGTATGACTTCTTTATTTTACATTTTTAATTTTTATGGGTACGTAGTTTGTGTATATATTTATGGGACACACGTCTTATTCTAGAAGCTTTGCCTTTTTCTTTCCTTTCTAACACTCCAGTTACACTTATGTTAGACTTCGTCATGCAATCCTATATGTCTTTTACATCTTTTAAAATTTGCTCTTTTTGTTGTTATGCTAAGTTTCTATCTACATATTCTATTTGAATCTATCTTGTAGTTTGATAATAATTTCTTGTTTTGTGTCTTTTCTGCCATTAAACTCTTACTGTGATTTAACTTGTTACTACATATTAATTGCTCTAAAATTGTCTTTACAGTTTCTAATTCTCTGACAAATTTCTCTATTTTGTCTTTTACTTCTGTTGATTTCTGTTTATTTTTAAATCTATGTTTTGTAACTTAGTTATGTTCATTTCCTGTGTTACTTTTTATATTTTCTGGGGTTTTTTTGTTTATGCTATGTATTATCTTCTGGTATGTATTTGCATATTTGTACCACACATTATATATTAAACGATATAGAACTAGGTTGAGGCTCTTAATGCTATTAACCCCTTCTAGTGAAAATTAAAATTTGCTTCTGGCAGACAGGCTAGAGGGTTCAGATAATGTATCAATTAAACAGAGTTTAATTGGTGCTATTAGCTAAACAGATTATGAAACAAAGCTGCTTATGTGTAAACCTTATGGCACATGAAGAGTTGAACATTCTCCTTTCTGGATAATATCACTGTAGTAGACTTATGTTTTTCTGAGGTAATGTAAACATGATACTTTATTAATAAGAATAAATTATGATGTAAATAATAATGATTATGCAATCTTACTGATGCTGTCTCCACAAGTGACTATATCACATTACATATATTTTAGATAGTTATATTCTTATAGAGTCAATGAAATTTAGTTTTTCCTTGGCCTAGGCAATTTCTCATTACATTAATTTCATTATTATAATATACAATTATTTATATAATAAATATTTGAAATAAGATTCACATTAATGTAGTCCAACACTCTTGCCACCATGTGTTGCTCTCAACCTCTACATATTCACCCAGACTAGAGTTTGCAAATATAGTTCAACTCCTGTGCCAATTCCAGCTGACAGGCTGAGTGGCTGCCTAGGACACAGTTAAGAGAATCTGAAGTTTTATACACAGTTCTGAGATGGATGCAGGAGACAGACGTTCTGAAGAAGTAAAGGTATATTTCCCATCACTGAGAGCTCTCTCACCTAGTTTTTCTCTGGGCTATTTGCTATTTGTCTTATTTCTTAATCTATCGGCATTCAGGCAGCAGGGCTTGCTGTGAAACTCACCCCATAATTCTTACACATTTTTTTTCCTGAATCTGTGCTCATCCCCAAGTTTCATCTCTCAAACAGAAACTACTTCCTCCCTACATCTCTAAAATAGAGACTACTCTAATATTTATGGTTTAAATCCTGTGTGGTTGACTCTTAGAAGATTTTTGGAAACGGAGATATATAATAGTTGTATATCCTAAACTTACCTTCATACAGGTCTGTCTCTACCATTTTAAAACTTGACCTCTGAAATTTATTCTTAAAGATTATTTTCTTCTTATCTTAACAATCTAGTACATCAAATGGCTCCAGTAAGTTATTTTGAAAGGAAAAGTGCAGATAGTGTGTACATAGGCATAGGAGAGATAGAACTGTAGTCAGGTCTGACGAAAAAAGACTTCATAGATTCAGTAGAGGCACCTCCTTCTGCACGTTAGTACCTCCAGGATCTGCTCCTGCCAACATTCATTCCCCAGGAGTATCTCTCTTCCTCTGTGTATCTTTATCTTTAGTAAAATCATAATTATTTGTATTTCCTTTGATCTCTACTACACATATGTATACATACATATATATACTAGAATATGTATAATTTGTTTGATTTTCTTAAAACAATCTTTTCAATTTGAAATTCTTAGGTGACAATTTTTATTATTTGTTTATTATTGTGGTTTTTTTTTTGCTGATGTGATTGGAATTTTTTTGTTTTTTTTTTTTTTTTTTTTTGGTTTTCAGTATTTCAGAACCCATCTGAATTCCACAAAGTTTGAAATATGTAATAGTTAATTATTCAAATAACACTAGAATAGTTAATTATTTGTGCATATATATGTGTTTGTACAATTTGGATTTTATACACACACACACGCACACACACATAAAGAATTTACCTCCCAAAGGGCAGTGAAACGAATCAGAGCTTATTTGGTGCTATTAGCTGGAGCTATCATGAAAGAAAACTTCTCATTAGTAAACATTATGGCATATGAAGAGTTGAAAATTCTCCTTTCTAGAGAATACCACTTTAGTGTACTTGTGTTTTGCTGAGATAATCCCTATGCCTTCTGTTTCCTTTAATGAGATGCTCCTTGTATTTAATTGATTGCAATAGAAAATACGAAGATTGTAACAAGCAATACCACGATTAACTGACCTTCCTTCATCTATTTTCCTTTCATCCTCTAATTACTTTGTCTCTCCTCACTGATCTATCTTGATTTCAACATTTAGTAATTTGGCTAACTTATTTCACGTTTCCTGCTCTAGAGGAAAGATCAGTGTCCCTGACAGCAGAATGCACAATGACATTTTAAAAACACAATAGTCCAGCATATAATTAAAAATAGTGAGAAGACAACTTTTTCTTTGGCAATGCCCCTGAACTCGAATGAAAGGACATTTCCAGTACAAAGTATCCTATTTAGATTTTCATCTAAACAGTGGGCCTAACATTCAGGCCACACACACCAGGAGAGCTGGAGCGGTTGCTTAAATGTTGGATGCTGTCATATTTGTCAGGTTGTAGCATGTTCAGAACCTGGAGGAGTCTCCTGCTATCCTTGCAGCTCTGCTGCATCCCCAGTGTAACCCAGACCTGTTTATCATCCAGGACATAAAACGGTAGAGGACTGACCCTGTGAGAGTTTTATAAGCTGAAGCTTATTCTAATTGGTCAATGATTTTACTACTAGCCATCCAGTAATTTGAATATGACTCAACTTACAAAATTTGGCCTCAGAACAACTTCAGTCAGTGCACCTGACAAATACAGGACTTGCCATTTTATTCTCCTTGTGCCATTGCATTATTACATAAATTATTCAAAATAGTAACACTTTGATTAATAAGATCATTAATGGATTTTGAAATTAAATACAACCTTGATTGGAAAAAATAAATCATTTTCTCTCACAGGATGAGGGACTGTACTCACACAATATTAAGTCATGTCTAATAAGGTCAGTGCATTTAGCCTTTGTCTTAATACACCAGCAGGAAGTCTGCTGTCTTAAGGTGCTATGTAATTTAGGGGCAATAAAACAATCTGAAATAAAATACACCACCAGAAACAAAAACGCATGAGAACATACTGCTTAAAGCAGATAGTCTTTAATTATAAAATCAGACTAAAATACAAATCCATATGTATGGCATCAAAAATAAGTTGAAGTGTTTTAAAAGGTTTCAAAACCTTAGTAACTAAATGCTCTGTTTAGATTAATTGTTAGGATTGGGAACGGAAGTTGTTTTATACATGTGACACATATAAGCTCATAGGTAGGGTATCAAGCACAGCACTAGGTATTTATAAAGCGTTTTTGTGATATGCGCACGTGCTCACACACACACACCATGTCTTTGGCTCACAAGTAGCTTTAATATGGGCCAAGAAAGCACTTGAGCCAAGGAGCTTTAGTTAATTATGCACATGCTGAGACATGTAAGGGAACGTTTAGTGATCTCTACAACTTTGAAGTGCACCAAAAATAAGATGTGCTAGTAACTGGACAGAATAAAGGCTATTTGATAAAGCATTTATATAAAAACGTTAATTTTGAAATCTAGGTAATGGCTGTTCACCGTAAATTCTTTTAACATTGCTATATGTTTAAAAACGTTATAATAAATTATTAGAAAAAATCTATTTTTTTTCTTGATGTGCTAGATTTGTTTAAATCTATTTTCATATTCCCTTCTCATGGACTGATACAGGAAGATGGGTTTGGGGTCACTCCTGTTGTGTTAAAAAGTTTTATTCATACCCTTATAGAATAAAAGTTAGAACAAAGATCAGGCTCGGAGAAAACAGAGTTGATAAACCCGTGTGTTTTGTAATTTCTTGGATATATATTTACTGAGATACAACACACAGGATTGACTTCACATTATAGGTGACATGACTGTAGAAATTGAGCATTTTGGTCATTTTTCCCTATCACGTGATTAACATTCAGAATTTAGGGAATGTTAGAAAGATACACCCGTGCTTAATGACTCTGATACTTGATTTTGGATAAGACCTTTCACTCTTTTAATAAAAACAAAAACGCTCTGGGAGGCCGAGGCGGGCGGATCACTTGAGGTCAGGAGATTGAGACCATGCTAGCTAACACGGTGAAAGCCCGTCTCTACTAAACAAAGAAACAAACAAAAAATTAGCTGGGCATGGTGGCGCATGTAGTCCCGGCTACTCGGGAGGCTGAGGCAGAAGAATGGCGAGAACCCGGGAGGCGGAGCTTGCAGTGAGCCGAGATCGCGCCACTGCACTCCAGCTTGGGCGACAAAGCGAGACTCCATCTCAAAAAAGAAAAAGAAACGTGGAAGTCATAACAGTTAAGTGAAGGGCAATGTTTACCATTTTTGAAATGCACTTTAAAAGTACAAGAATTTGTGAATTTTATTAGAAGTTTAATGAAAATGCTAACCAGCATTCAATTGAATACACAAGATTTAATTGGATAAAATTAATCATGAACATGAACTACAGAATTATTGTGATCTATTAGTTTAAAGATGTAAGCATACATATTGGCAAATGTATGTTTACACCTTTATATTACTGGATCAATATAATTCTGTAATTAGAAACCAAATTGAGTGAATCAGACACTAAACAGTGTAGATTCATAACTGCTTGAGATCTATGTGTTGAACAATCAAGTAAAAATTTATTGCAGAATTTTAGATCAAATATACACCTCCTCACTTCTTTTGCCACTACTAAAATGCAAGACCATTGATATGGTTTGGCTGTGTCCTCACCCAAATCTCATCTTGAATTATACCTCTCACAATTCCCACATGTCATGGGAGGAACCTGGTGGGAGGTCATTGAATTATGGGGGTGGGTCTTCCTTGCACTGTTCTCCTGATAGTGATTGAGTCTCACGAGATCTGATGGTTTTAAAAAGAGAAATTCCCCGGCACAAATTGTCTTCATCCCTGCTACCATCCGTGTAAGATGTGACTTGCTCCTGGGTGCCTTTAACCTTCTGCCATGATTGTGAGGCCTCGCCAGCCACCTGGAACTCTACATCCTCTGCATCGAATAAACTTCTTTCTTTTGTAAATTGCCCACTTTCGAGTATATCTTTGTCAGCAGCGTGAAAACAAACTAATACAACCATCCAGGGTGGTAGGTATTTACACAACTACTTGTCTTCACTAATTTTCACACTTTCTTCCCAAAATTATTTCACAAAATACTCTACTGCAGTTGCTAAATCCGTGTTGCATTAGAACTAAAAGAACAATTCTACAACTGTAGCCTTTACAAAGGCTGCCCCCTTTAACCACTGTTCTTCACTGAAATCAGGTTCTTACCCAAGGATGCCACCCTCCTGAAGTGAAACTATTTGCTCCTGTATATTTTATGCCATTGGAACAAGAGTTCAGCATTAATATTCTCCTACACACCTAGACTTTTCCTTTTCCACGTGTGTGTGCAAAACCTTTCTCCTCCAAGTGCTCTGCCATGCAGGTAAAAAGTCTCAGTTGTAATAATCACATAACATTCTGGCCACGTTCTTGCGGTCACTGATCACTGGCTTCACTGAAGTTCTTTCCATTGTTAGTTCTGATACCAGCTTGGACAACCTCGATATCCATGTGATGAATCCAACAAATAACTCGGAATTGAATATCTCTTCTCTTCTCTTCTCTCCTCTCCTCTCCTCTCCTCTCCTCTCCTCTCCTCTTCTCTTCTCTTCTCTTCTCTTCTCTTCTCTTCTCTTCTCTCCCGTCTCTTCTCTTCTCTTCTCGTCTCGTCTCGTCTCTTCTCTTCTTCTCTTCTCTTCTCTTCTCTTCTCTTCTCTTCTCTTCTCTTCTCTTCTCTT
>NW_016826690.1:758175-774017 GCF_001698545.2 Rhinopithecus bieti
CTCTCCTCTCCTCTCCTCTCCTCTCCTCTCCTCTTCCCTTCTCTTCTCTTCTCTTCTCTTCTCTTCTCTTCTCTTCTCTTCCCGTCTCTTCTCTTCTCTTCTCGTCTCGTCTCGTCTCTTCTCTTCTTTCTCTTCTCTTCTCTTCTCTTCTCGTCTCGTCTCTTCTCTTCTCTTCTTTCTCTTATTGTCTCTTCTCTTCTCCTCTCCTCTCCTCTCTTCTCTTCTTTTCTCCTTCCTTCCTTCCTTCCTTCCTTCCTTCCTTCCTTCCTTCTTTCTTTCTTTCTTTCTTTCTTTCTTTCTTTCTTTCTTTCTTTCTTTTCTTTCTTCTTTTTTTTCTTGACAGAGTCTCATTCTGTCACCCCGACTGGAGAGCAGTGGTGTGATCTCAGCTCACTGCAACCTCTGCCTCCCAGGTTCAAGCTATTCTCCTGCTTCAGCCTCCCAAGTAGCTGGAATTACAGGCACATGCCACCAAAACCAGTCAATTTTTGTATTTTTAGTATAGAAGGGGTTTCACCATGCTGGCCAGGTTGGTCTCAAACTCCTCACCTCAAGTGATCTACCTGCGTTGGCCCTGCAAAGTGCTGGGATTACAGGCATGAGCCACCACGACCAGCTGAATATGTCTGACCTTTTGACAAATACAGAATTCATTTCAGCTGACTCTTGTGACCAGACCTCAAGTCTTGTAATTTCCCTGAACTATGTCTACTTTGAATCTATTATCATCATAGCAAATCTCATGTATTTACGCTTTGTTTTATGCTATTTAGAAACCCAGACTCTTTTCTACCAAACCCTACTTGTTAGTATAATTTTATCCGTTTGCGCAGCCTAGAACCTGGGATTCATCAGCCTCATAGTTCATAATTTCAACCACTTATTGTCAGCACCTTCAATTCCTAGGTCCCTTGTTCCCTTGAAGTTCTTACCTTACAAATCTTCAACCTTGGATTATGCATGTAATCCAAGAGCACATGTGTGTCCTCTCTTCTCCTAATAACTAGGCTGCTCCGCGTGGCTGGACAGAATAATTAGCACCACTATCTGGCCATGCTCTCTGAGCTCATCTGGGCTGTCAATACTCTTATCATATCATTTTACCTGATTCTGCTCATACCTATTTCTTTCTGCTACAATGACTAATTCAAATCTACTTTTATCTCTCTCAATATATAACTAGGCTTCCAAATGTGCTAAGAAAAATTAAGACTATTAGCGTAATTTCCCTAAACTTCTATTCCCATTTCTAAAAGTGATCCATATTGGCGCATTTTCACTTTCCTCCGAACTATTGAGAAAAAAGTTGTTGTATTTAATTCAAGGAATATATTTTTTATAGCAGTATAACTTTTATTTCTATTTTCTCCATTTCAGTAGCTTTAGGGATACAAGTTGTTTTCGATTACATGAATGAATTGTAGAGCGGCAAAGTCTGAAATTGCAGGGCTCTCATCATCCAAGTGAGTAGTGTGCGTTGTATCCAATATGTAGTTTTTATCCCTCACCCCACTCCCACCCTCCCATCTTCTGAGTCTCCAATGTCCATTATACCACTCTGTATGCCTTTCTGTACCCATTGCTTAGCTCCCACTTCTAAGAGAACATGCGGTATTTGGTTTTCCATTCTGGAGTCACTTCACATAGAGTGATGGCCTCCAGCTCCATCCCAGTTTCTACAAAAGATATTATTTCATTTTTTATGGCTGAGTAGTCTTCCATATCTTATTTTCTTTTTTAAATCCATTCATGGGTTGAACAGCACTTAGGTTGGTACCACATCCTTGCAATTGTGAATTGTGCTGCAATAATCATTCACATGCACATGTCTTTTTGATATAATGTTTTCTTTTTCTTTCAGTAGATACCCAGTAGTGAAATTGCTAGGTGGAATGGTAGAAATACTTGTAGTTCTTTGAGAAATCTCTATATTGGTTTCCATATAGGTTATACCAATTTACATTCCCACCAGTAGTATATAAGCATATGAGCATATAAGTGGTATATAATTACCTTTTCACCAGGCCCACACCAACATTTACTGGTTTTTGATTTTTTAAAAATAATCAAGTCATATATTTTCACTGTGCTCCCACTCTGGGAACTCACTGCAAGATTACAAATGGAGGTTTCAGAAAAACTGTTAACATTGACAAAAAGGAAATTTCTAGAAAGGAGCTAGTTTTGAGGATAAAGGGTTTAGTTTTAGTCATGAATGAACAGATAATGCTCAAATTATATACAGCATATATTTAGAAAATTTTCCTCATAAAGGCTCAGAAAAATTTTAAAAGTAATTAAGAAAATAACCAAAATTTGTAAATCACTTTATTATTGTGTTGCAATCTTGTTTGAATCAATATGAAATTAAAAACATTTCTTTAATATATGTCTATGGAGTCGGTGTTGGCATATTACTGCTAAACCACAAAAAAGAAATTGACCTCAGAATAAAACTGATTTTGACACATCTTATCTTATAATTTAAAATTGATAGTTAATGATTAGTGATTATTAATAATAGTTAATAATTAGTGGTTATTAATAATAGTTAATAATTATTTATTGTTATTGTAATATAATTTATAATAGTAGATAGTATAGCAGAAAAGAATATGGGTTTTGGATACTGGTTTTCTGATTGTGAATTCTGTCTCTGACTGTTAGCACAATGGTAAGCAATGTGAAATTAGGAAATGTATTTAATTTTGTGGCTCATATACCTCATCTGTAAAATCAAGATAATGAAGTATCCAAATCATAGGGTTGTTTTGAGGTACAAATTCATTAATATGCATTAAAAAACATGTTACAATGTCTGGAGCAGAGCAAGAGCTCAATAAATTATAGCTATTGTTATAATATTTTTATTTTTTTTACCAGTAATCGCTTTTGGCCAGTAGTTGCTAATGAAATTGCTTTTCTTTCTAATAGGGAATAGTATATATGAATGATGAGGGAAAATCATGATTTTTTTATTTGAGGAGTCACAGGTGTTTTTAGTAGTTTATGAAACTAAAATAACTTTTAACAACATCATGTGTTTTCTTATTAAGCAAGTTTGTTTAGTTGGGAATTAAAATTTTTCTTGGATGGTTTAAAGGTGTTGCCAAATTGACTGTAATGTATCTAAAATTAGCCTTTAAAAAATGCATTCTTGAGTGTAAAAACAACTTAGCTTGGAGATTAGTTTATCCCTAGACACTTTATTTTCGGTTGATGGCATTACACAATTAAGTGTCTGCTTATACAACGCATCAGAAATCTTCTAGTATTTACAAATACTTAAACATATTTCATATATTTATATTTAGGTACAGAAAAACATGTTAAAATATTTTGTTTACTATACCATATTAATCAGAAGTGTTGTCTCAATGCGTTTTCTCCAAAAAAGGTCATTAGACCATGAAAAGGTGAGTAAGTTTGATAGGAAAGTGGAACCATAGCAACAAAAACTATGCAGACAATGAAAGACCCTTGTAATTTGGGGATGAACTGTAATTGAAAGCATGTGTGTCTGGAAAGGATCAATGTGATGGCTATATACTAACAAGCCACAGCAGATGGTCCATTTTTGTTTAGAGTGGTCAGATGAGACTGCAGAAGTTAAAAATCATGACATCCATTCCAGAACCAAAATTTCTAGATGTTACCTCCTATGTGGTTGAAAAAAAAGCCTCTTTTTACAGACCCATGTGCTCAAATGGAAATGGCTATTAGGTATGACATATTGTCTCTCATTATTTTTCATTATAGTATGCTTTCCATGATGAGTTCACTTATTTTTTATGTAGCACCATGGAGTGTAAACAATGGGATATTAGCCAAACAGAATGACTGTATCTGACCTACAACTTAAAAATTATCATAAGAAATGTTTGCATATACCCAATCAATATTCTAAAATCACACATATGGAGGGAGGCATTAATGTTAAAAGGATAAAGAGAATTTTACTGAAAAGGAAATTATGGAAAAGAAGCTTGAATATAATTTTATCAGAGGCATGAACACACATGCATATATGAATCATTAGTATTATCTTAATCAAAATATCTTAGTTTTGTCTGGTAGACAATATTTTGCTATATAAAGTGTGCTGCAATTGTTGTATAATAATAAAGGGGGTATATTTATAGTCCACTCATCACACAATCACATTGCCCTTGGTATTTCACATGTGTTTTCATGCCAAATTACTGATGAAGATATCATTATTCCAATTGTATTTATTAGAAAATTAAGGCCATGGTAATGAAATAATTTGACCTACTCCCAATGTTATTAAATGTAATAGCTGTGCTTCTTAGTTCTGACTTTAAATTTCTACCTCGCACTATACTCACTAATGTCCAGTTAATAAATAGCACAAAACTAGAGTGACGTGTGCACATCCAACTATCTATCTCAAATTAAATTCATAGAAGAGCCTTATCAGGCTGATGACACTCAGCCTGATAAGTTGTTTTACTTATATGTTATACAACTTACTTATATAAGTTGTTTTACTTATACTCTAGAATGCTTTAACTCTTTGCCATGTGTACTTCTATTCATTCTTAAGGATTGTTTAACGAGCCTCCATGGATTTTTCTCATTACCCAGTGTGGAGTTTGGTGTCATAGATCTCTGCGCTCACGTGTGTTGCAGCACCTGACACATTTTAGTGTCATAGCCTATTTAGCCTCTTCTCTCCTACACTAGATTATCTGCAGAGTTTATGTAAAACGTTTTATACAGTCACTCAGGGTTGTCACCCTGAGCTTCTCTTCGTGGTAAATAGCACTCCTCATTTAAGAAAAAGAAACAAAGCTAGGTTTTTGAGAGATACTTTTTTAACCATAAAGAAAAAACAATTGCTAAATGGGGTGTCTAAGAACAACAAAGATCAGTCTTATGCTCTCTGACGGCATTTTTTGATTTGGAATTTCTGGGTGATGTGTAATATGTCAAAGCTACACTAAGAACTCTCTTTGCTCTTTGAACCAAACTGAGATAAACGCATGTAGGCCTTCTGCAGGATCAAATCAGGAAGAAATGCGTTAGACCATTGTTCTGTTGCCTGCGGACAATGATATCGATAGCGATATTGAAGACCTTCTCCTTCTATGTTAAACCTTGCTATACTGATATGTCAAATTGAATGTGAGTGGCAAGCTGCTTTCTGCTAACCATTTTGAGACTTAGTCTTACCTCATGTTTAAATGAGCCTTGTAGTCATTGTAGGAGAAACTCAGTTGAAACCTGTCTAAGAGTGACCCTTTCTGACATGAAAAAATGGTAATGTATGGGTTGTGTAATAGCAAAATGACTCAATGGCATGGTCTTTCAATATATGTTGATATGGACATTAATTATTTAACAAGATGACAACTAGGAAACATCTATTTACATGGCAATAGGATTGACCTTTGCTCTGGTCTTTGACATCCATCTCTACAAAACATGCAGTTAGAAAGCTAGCTAGTTTCCTTAAAACTGATAGACAAGTTGAATAATAATGTTATCAATATTCCCCAAGAAAGTAAATGTATGTTTTTCTATAGATATTTCCAATTTTAAAAATTATTTGACTTGCAATATTCATTCTGTCTATTATGTTTTCAACTAGATAATCTACAAGGAACTTACCTTTACCTAATATTATGCTGTGTTGTTTTGTTTTACTCAAGACAGAACTGTAAGTTTTAATGCTTTGACAAAATTATAAATGTGCATTAATAAGGTGACCAAAAGGACAGATCGTTTTAAGAAAAGCAGCAAGTGCAAAATGTGGTAAACCTGAGGGCACGTGTTTTCAGTTGAATGCTCTAGGCATATATCTTTAAATATTTAAATATTTAAAACACAGGAGCATGATTCATCCCCTTCACTACAAATTAGAGAAGATATTTTCTTATTGCCTGGCCACTAAAAATAAGCAATATACAGTCATGAGAACACAGTTGTTCCTCAAGATACTGCCCAACATTTTATGTAATATGGCTTACATGGGTATCTAGAAGATAAGTAATTCATAGAATTATCTTCTAGAAATTATCTTTTAAGAAACTGGTCTTTAAAAAAACTCATTTATTTCCTTGTATCAGTGAATGAGTATTAGTTAAACCAAATTTTCTTTTTCTTTTGTTTTCTCTGTTATTAAGTTCAAACATGACTACAAGACTAAATTGCACTAATTATTCAGTTTACAGTAGTTGGCGCAGCTATCTCCTTCCTGATTATAGTTTATTTTTTATCCTTTTATTGTCTACCTTGTATTTGTTGTGTTAAGCAATAAGAAAATATCTTCTCTAATTTGTAGTGAAGGATGTACAATTTGCTATAAGACAACACAGGTTGGAAATCCCTCAGGTACCCTATAAATTGGGTACCATTATTTTCCAGTTCTACTATGAACACCGCTTTGGGGGGCATAAAGCTTAGAAAAGTTTGATAATCTACTTAAAATGAAGAAAAATATATAAATGTTATTTCTGGAATATTTACAAGAATATGGGGATATGAATACCTAGGATTTGAAAGGGTCCAGGAGCTGAGCTTTATTTGTTTCTCAGGCAATCTTCATTTGTTTCCACCTTCTCAGTCTTGCCCATTTTTATCTGTTCCCTTGGGCAACCATTCAGATGTGAGACCAAACCTAAGAATTATCCTAAATAATTCTTCTTTTTAAATGAATGCCATCTCACCCTATCATTCTCACTCCACATTTAATATCTAAACTTGTTGGTAATTTTAATGTTTAATATGTGTTATTTTCTCTCTTTGAATAATAATAATTGTTATTATTGCAGCCCTTTGTGATGAACTTTTCCACTCATTTAACCCAATGTCTTTGACACTCTGTTGCCATATGATCTAAGAGGGTGGGTAGATTTCAGACTTGTGGTACATTAACATCATTTGTTGAGGTCATAAAATTGCAGCCTTCCAGGGATCCATGGTCATCAATTTTTATTTACTGGTTCTGGTTGGTACCCTGAAATCTTATTTTTATTTTTATTTCATTTTATGTATTTATTTATTTATTTATTTGAGACAGAGCCTCGCTCTGTCACCTAGGCTGGAGTGCAGTGGCGCAATCTTGGCTCACTGCAACCTCCGCCTCCCAGGTTCAAGCAATTCTCCTGCCTCAGCCTCCCAAGTAGCTGGGATTGCAGGCGTGCACCACCATGCCCAGCTAATTTTTTTGTATTTTTAGTAGAGATGGGGTTTCAATATATTGGCCAGCTGGTCTCGAACTCCTGACCTCATGATCCGCCTGCATCAGCCTCCCAAAGTGCTGGGATTAGAGGCGTGAGGCACTACGCCCCGCCTGAAATCTTATTTTATAAAAACACTTGATAATTCATATGCAGAGAGCCCACAGAGCTCTTTTTGAGGAAGTTTGTGAAGAACCATAAACTTTGTGCCTTTCCTTCTTTTTAAAAGGCACACGTCTGGTATATCACAAGCAGTTAATAGATACCTAATTAATATATGAAATAATAAGCATTAATGTATTTCAGCAAAGTAATTTCCAAAAGTAGTTAAGCAGCTGAAGAATGAGACTGACACTTTATTTTTCTCTGGGGACTAAATTTACAGATCTTATCGTGGTCCAACCATCACTCACATTTGAATCGCTAAATGTGTTTGCTAGAATTACGGTTTCCAATGCTACTCACATCTACAGACATCTCTTGGTAATATATATTTTCATTGGCTCCCCAAGTGGTATTTTCATACACTTTATTTTAAGAATCATTATTCTAGAAGGTTTTATATTCTGCATTTACTCTTCTTAAAATACTCTTGTCAAATAGCAGTTTCCTCATATACACCTCATTAGACATTGTTACACTTAATATTGTGTTTAAATTCTGAAAAGAAATGTGCTTTAAATATCATGTGGAAAATTCGTTTACAGAACATTTTAAGGAATTATATAATGCACCTGATATTGATGTCATCATCTCTTTATTATGGAGGAAAACCACAACATTGCACAAGCATGAGGGTATATGTATCCTTAAGAGGGGGACGAAAAGTTTTTAATCTGCTAAGAAAATTGTTCAGAAATTCAGTCAAAATCGGTTGGGCATGGTAGCTCACATCTGTAATCCCAGCACTTTAGGAGGCCGAGGTGGGTGGATCATCTGAGGTGAGGAGTTCAAGACCAGCCTGACCAACATGGTGAAACCCCATCTCTATTAAAATTAAAAAATTAAAATAAATTAGTAGCTGGGCATGGTGGTGCATGCCTGCAGTCCCAGCTACTTGGGAAGCTGAGGCAGGAGAATCGCTTGCACCTGGGAGGTGAAGGTTGCAGTGAGAGGAGATCACACTACTGCATTCTAGCCTGGGCGAAAGAGTGAGACTCCATATCAAAAAAAAAAAAAAAAAAAAAAACAATTCAGCCAAAATCTTAGATTACTAGAAAGGACACTTTAGCCAAAATCTTAGATTGCTAGAAAGAATATTTTGGCCTCTACAATGTGTACGTCAACAGCTTGTTTCAAATACGCATTTTTTTTTTTAAATAGAATTTTTCTCCAGGCCTGGTGGCTCATGCCTGTAATCCCAGCACTTTGGGAAGCTGAGGTGGATGGATCCCCTGAAGTCAGAAGTTCAAGACTAGCCTAGCCAATATGGTGAAACTCTGTCTCTACTAAAAATACAAAAATTAGCCAGATGTGGTGGCATGCACATTTGCATCCAGCTACTCAGGAGGCTGAGTCGGGAGAATCACTTGAATCCGGGAGGCGGAGGTTGCCGTGGACCAAGATCGCACCACTGTACTTCAGCCTGGGTAATAAGACCGAGACTCTGTCTCAAAAAAATAAAATAAAATAAAATAAAAAAGAATTTTTATTTGACTTCATGTAAACTGATTTCAAGTAATGCATGATTCTAACACATCCACAAAGTATATAAAATATTGTATACCCACCTTATTATTTGAAATTTTATTATATGCTACAATTTAAAATATAACTTCAAAATTTCAAATTTTTTCTTAAGATTTCAGAGCCCAATTATATTATAAGAAACTACCATTTAGCCATTGAACATTAATTAATATCAGAGATCCTTATTTTGCTTCTGACATTAGTGACTAAATCGGAAAAACATAATCATTATGGTGAACATAGTAGAAAACCTTGGCTTTAAGCTTTTTAGATGTTTGGTCTTCGGCAAGCATCCTCAACATAGCCAAGCTCATTTTCCTAAGTTTTCTCCAAATGAGGAAAAACTGTCTTCATAACATTGTCCTAAGATTGAAAAAATAATATACCTGTGACGTTTCTCACAGCACTTTAGGGCAGGGACGACTGTTCAGAAATCATTCTCACTGCTCTGCAATTTTATCAAAATGTGTTAAGTATTTAAGTGTTCCAGGCAAACTCTTGAAGCATAGGTGGCATATTGAAGGTATCTGAAGAGTGATTCTGATGAATGACTTCGTTACATATAGTTTATCTTGATTTTTACAGAAGCCTAAGAGTATTCAACTGCCTAAACATTTAGACAAAATGTTGTCTTGGTAATGGATGCATTTATTTGAGCTACTTCAGATGGTTATTTTAGTCAAAGTCCATGTTTGCAGTGAATAACCTGTGGTAAAGCACAAAATCCCTGCCGAATTCTGATTTCTTGTCTCTTAGAGCTTATGAGCTGGTGTTTTTCCCCCAACATCTTAGACTCTTGCCACTACTTCTGCCTATATCCCAGATTCTTGCCCTCTCATTTTCCCACTTCTAGAGCCACCTGACCTTGTCTGATTTGTAAGTTTTCACTGTCTGAAATGACAGTATTTTACTCTTTAGATTGTTCTGCCATTCAATCCTACCTCCTAGACTGTACTCGCTGCCTCCTTGCTAAACTCTTGACCTTCGCTCCCTGTCCCTACCTCACATCACTCTGCCTGGACCTATCATATGCTACTTTAATTTGACACCTCAACTTCCAAGTACTTCATCAGATATATGTGATGCTTGTTCCTCAAGCCTTTTCTGTGACAAGGGTTTCTTTTTTAAGACATGTATTTGCTCTGGTGACAAAGGTAAATTTCCTTTTAGTCCGTTAAAGGCAAGTTTAGCAATAGCTGCCAGTAGATCATCAGATCATCAAAGGTTCTATGCACCAAATTGTCCACAATCACAATTTTTGTGTGTCCAGTTGGGAGCAATTTATCATCATTAAATGTTGCAGGGAGGCTCTTCATAAACAGAATGTGTGTAAAACCTGTTCCTGGTATTCACTGCCAACAGCTGATGTGTGAGACAATTTGTTTTCTGGCCTAAGAAGAAAATATTATCGTTTCCTAATATTTACTGACTTATATATTGAATTTATTTTGGCAATAGACTATTAGGTAGTCTTAGAGTGTATTCATAAAGGATTTCACTAGTAGTGCATTTGATGAGGTTTTTCTCCAGCTCTGAATAGTAATGATGGTAAGTCCACCATTAAGAAGATACTCTACTTTTGCATAAAGTTCACAATATCCAACAGTTTTTTACATGAATTGTCTCGTTTTATAACAGCAAAAGCTCTCTGTGATCCAGGTAAGATAAATATAGTGTAACCCTCATACAGCCAAGCTACAAAAGCCCATGGCGGTGTTAGGGCTTATCTCATGCTAACATATGGTAGACCAAAACAAATGCTTTCTTACTTAATAACAAATCTTACTTGTACACCAGTACATGAATCAGATAAAAGCAGGACTTGGCTAGTTGAACCAAGAGGAGACTGTGCCCTGACCCTCTGTTATCTCAGCCTCTCAATGCCATAGAACACAGTTTTAAGGAAGAGGTTATTTGATCAAATTGTTATTAGAAAGCTACAACAACAAAAACAATTATTCTGATGCAGAGTCAAGAGATTGGTGTAGAAGAGAGCTTGTAGGCTGTGGGACAAGAGTTAGTAGCTATCACTTCACAATAAGAGAGAGAAACTATAGGACCAGAAAAACATGCTAGAAACTTCCTGTGTGTTTTATATGACCTGTCTTTATGGTAGCTTGGGTAGCTGGACAAATTTAGGTCAACTAAGAGATTTGATATTTTATATTTAACACCATATTTTTCTTCTAATAATAATCATTGATAAGCTGCTTTTTAATAATATATGCCTTCTATTCACTTAAAGAGGAGAAAATATCACCTACTGTCACAACTGCAAACCTAATTTTACTTAAATATTACTATTAACCCCACAAACTGTTCAGAAAAATAACTAACATCATAAGTCCTGAACAAGTGGTAAGTCTTATCTGTTAAATTTTGCTTTTATATTTTAGTATGCCACAATTAATGCTTATATCATCATAGTTCTAGAGGATAGGGAGGCAATTTGAAGTAAGCAAAACTATGTCCACAGCTGACTCTTGTAATTATTTTTTAAATAACTTGGACAAGTTACTTAACTATATAGGGTTTTATTTTGTCATTTGTAAACTTGTGATAGCACCACTTACCTTGTAGGATAATGTTAAATATTTGAATTAATTTACAAAAATCATGTAGCAATCCCTGATATGTATTAAATAAATATTCTATTAATAAACTGCTTTTTCTACTAATGTCTATTGTTGATTTTGAGTAGAGAGAAAGAAAAAATGTCAATAATGCCTAGAGAGCTTGTCTGGTTGACCAAACCGATCGGTAAATTGCACCTTTAAGCAGGGTTCCTTGGAAATTACTTGATTTCAGGATTGAGGCAGAGTATTTAGACAGTGAGTTGAGAATATCTCTCTGTGGCAGAAAATGAGGGATTGTTAAAATAACAAAAAGGGAGGGGTTGTAATTAGACATGGACACAGAAGTTACCTACAAGGGTTCCCACTATTCAAACTCAGGATACTTATAAGTACAGTAATGCATTGTAATATGTTAAAAAAAAAATATATGAGTCCATAGAGATAACATAAACAAACATGTACATACATGCATGCATACATACAAAATACACAATTAGGAGAGAAGGGAGGTCCTTTTCTGAAGTATCATGCAGGACACCCAGTCAGTGTCTCGGCACAAGTAGACTGGGAAAATGATTATGTTGTTTTCGTTATAATAGGGAATGGATGAGATAGAAATTGTCAGTAAATGGTAGCTCTAGGGAGAATTTTTGCTAAAAAAAATCAGCATATTTGCTTTGTCTTCAAGTTCCTCCCCTCTGACTGCTTATTTGTTATACGGAGAAAAAAGAAGTAATTATACAGCAAAGTAAATTACGCAGCACCTTGAACAAGTGATGAAAGCCAAATTCACCAGTAAGGGACATAGAGATAGCATGTGTCTTCAGATGCAACAGTCCAAGAAGGACACAAAACCTATGCAGTACTCCAGCTGAGAATGAAAAGTCTGAATCTAATAACAAGCAAACACCAGATAAACACAAAATTAAAAGTTTACGTTAAATGAAAAGGAAGGAGACCAATAAATGTCAACGTCATAAAAGACAAAGGCTGTGGAGATATTTCAGATTAAAGAAAATCAAATAGAAGTGACAACTAAATACAATTTCTGACTCTAGGCAGAATCTTGTATTGGAAGAAAAAAATATTTTTTTAAAGGAACTTGTAGAGAGGACATTATTGGGTCACCGGACAAAACTGGAACATGAATGGTAAGTTAGATTACAATATATTAATGTATAGATACTGTATTAATATGGCACTAATCCTAACTTTTCTGAGGTTGATAATTGTATGGTAGTCTCTTCTTATCCCTAAAGGTTATATTTCAAGGCCTCTGGCAGATGCCTGAAACTGTGAATAATACTGAGCCCTCTATATGTTTTTTTCAATGCATATATAATTATGACAAAGCTTAATTTATAAATTAGGCACAGTAAAATATTACCAGTAGTAACTTATAATAAAATATAACAATTATAACAATATACTGTAATAAAACTTACGTGAATGTGGTCTCTCTCTCTGTCTCTAAATATCTTATTATACTGTACTCAGCGTCCTTCTTGTAAGAAGATAAGATGACAAAAGGCCTATGTAATGAGAGGAAGTGAGCGTTAGGCTACTGTTGACCTTCTGATAATATTCCAGAGGGAGGATTATCTGCTTTGGGTGATCCTGGATCACCGAGTCCTAACGATGTCCATAGTTGGATGTCAGGAGCAGATGTTAGTGACTAAGGGCAAGTACCAGGGAGACCCTAGACAAAGGGATAATTCATGTACCATGCAAAATGGTGCAAGATTTCATCATGCAACTCAGAATGGTTCTTAATTTAAAACTTTTGAATTGTTAATTTTTTGGATTTTCCATTTAATATTTTCTGACTGTGGTTAACTTGGGGTAACTGAAACCACAGGATCTGAACCACAGTTAAGAGGGGGCTACTGTATTGTGGCTATGCAAGGGAACGTTGCATAGGAAATATATACAGATATACTGAAAAATTTAGGAGTAAGAAGCAATTATATGTGTTACTTGTTCTCAAATGGTTCAGAAAATACTACATATATTTATGTATGTGTGTGTCTGTATTTACAGAGGGAAAGAACAATAAGCAAATGAAGTAAAATGTTAGCAATAGGTGAGTACCGGTAAATAATATGTTGATGTTCTTTGTACTAATTTTATTTCTGCAACTTTTCTGCAGACTAAAATGGTTTCCAAATAGAGAATTTTGTAAAAATTAATCCTCAACTAGAAATACATTATTTCCATCAAAATAAAATAAATACAGTGAAAGCCTCTAATTCAGCATTTGCTGATTTTCTTATTTTATTGTTGTTTTTTTGGGAGTGGCCTACAGACATTCATCTTGTTATCCAGTGGAAGAAATATTTGAAATCATGAAAGTGAGGGGAAATTTCTTTGCTTAGTCTGTGGACCAACTTTCTTGCTTTTTTCACATTAATTTTTCCCTTCCTTTTGTTATTCTAGTTGCTAACCAGTCAACAATGGCTTGTTTTATGAACAATAAATTGCATATGAGTTTTACTTTCAGATTTTCTGGAAGAGAAGTAGCTAAGGGCAGAGACCACATCTTGTAAATTTCCTTAGTGTTTTTATTGAATTCTTTTAAAATTCACCTTTCTGAAAGACTTGTAGCTTGGAAATAATGTACATAGATTATTTATTCTGCTTTTTACTACACATGCAGATTTTATAGGAATCACATATTATATGGTTTAGAATCTGTAAGAATTAACAATTTCACATATTTTAATATTTGGGATTCTTACAAAGGTGCAAGTTAAAAATATCCTCAAACTGTTAAGATATTCCTTTCGGAAATGTATCTATTCTGAGAGAATATCAAGTTCCTCTGAGCTGTTTTAAATTTTAGATTTTAAAACTTTATCCTCAGTAAATTCCTTGCTGATGTCATCATAATTTATGCTTTTATTATGAATTTAATTGGAAACTTACAAGACAACACCAAATAATTGATAATAACTGTACCAAATGGCAATTATAAATAAAATGATAATTACAACCTCCCTCAGAAAACGCAATTCATGAGAATCGGTCAATTAAAATCTACCAATATTTGAACATGCAAAAAGAATGTCAAATAGATGAATAAAAGGTTTCACTTAAGAACAGAATCTTAATAATAATATCTTCATTAATCTATAATGGATATTTTCTGGTACAAGAAGATTTATAATACTGCCATCTGAGAATTCACACATCTAAAATATCTACAGTTAAACTACTGAAAGAATCTATTTGAATCTCTTTGCCCCACTCTCTCTAAAAAGATACTTCAAGTGTCCAAAAGCTAATAGAATTGCCGCAGGCTCTTGGTTTAATTTTAGATGCACTATCTAAAATAACTCCAGGACTACGATGTGGCACATTAGTTATTTCTAAAATACTGTAATGGATCACAATAACTCTAGTGAATACTGCTGAATAAAAAGAAAATGAGTAGAGGAATTAAGAGAAATATAAAGAAGGCTTTATATAAATAAGAAAATTCATTAGAGAATTTGGGTCAATTGTGGTATTTTGAGCTGAATACATGGAAAAAAACATATCTTGTGGAATTATGCATTGAAGCAAAATCATTAACATAAAAGATTAAGTATGTAACTTAAAAGGAGTTTGATGATCCTCTAGCATGACCCTTAATTATATCAGATTACCCTTAATTTCCATTATTGATTCTTGTGAAGAACAGTTTATACATATCTAGATGAGTGTGAAATAATAGTTTTAATAAAAAGGAGAAAAAAAGATTATGTTGTAGCTGGTCTAATTCTAAGTAGACTTTTGAAATTTGAAAATTTTGTATTATCATTGTCTTTATAATTTAAAGAAGGCTAAAAATGGTACGGTCAATTTCTTCATACTACACAAATTTTATTATCCATAATAAATGGATATGCAGTACATTTTAGTGTAAGTATTTAATTATTATTATGCAAAAGAAACATTATATTCCATTATAACTTCCAGTATTAATATAAAAAACTGGATCAGATATATTGTTTTCTCTATTAAAATATGATTAAAATATGTTTAAGTACTCATTTCATTTGCCTGCTTTGGATTCTTTGGTTGTAACAATGTCAATTATAGAATATATTTTACGGTTCCTAACTATTGTGGTAGATGAAACAAGACAATAAACTGAGAAAATGGAACTCTTAATTCAAAGAGCGAAGGAGGAAACAAAAAAACTGCTAAATATTATATTTGAAAACCACAGTCACAATACCCAAGACCAGAAAACAAACAGACAAAAACCCTTTTCAATATGTAATGATATGAAACATATTAATAATTAGAAACAATTCTAAGTTTGTAAAATTAAAAGTACTAAATTAAACATTCCTTGAAAACTCTTTTTTTTTTTTTTTTTTTTTTT
>NW_016826690.1:774821-778291 GCF_001698545.2 Rhinopithecus bieti
ATCTCCTGACCTCGTGATCCGCCCGTCTCGGCCTCCCAAAGTGCTGGGATTACAGGCTTGAGCCACCGCGCCGGGTCCCTTGAAAACTCTTGTTACTCTAAACATGTGGAGCCGTCACAGACTGCTGCAGTCTCAAAATGGTCCTTTTTTGCCCCAAGTACCTTAAACTATTTCCCTTAGAAAAAAAAAAGAGAGAGAGAGAGAGCTTTTGATAAGACATATTCTACCTCTTCTTGTGGAATATAGTAAGCCAAAGCTGTATTTCTCTAATTAAATACTTAGTGTTATCAACAGAAGGCCTACGTGCAGGCAAACTACCATTCATGAGCCAGTCTGGCCCACTACCTGTTTTCAGGAATAAAACTTTATTGCAATACAGCTACATCCTTTCTTAATATACTGTGTATGGTTACTTTCACACTACATCAGAGTTCAACAGATGTGACAGAGACCACCTGGCCTGCAAAAGAAGAACTATTTCCTAGCTGGTCCTTTACAGAAAACATTTACTGACCACAGACTTATACTGTTGTTATGCTAGCTTGCAAATTAATTGTAATACAGCTCTTCCAATATATCGTTCTTCCCATTGTTTAATTTCAATATAAGCAATTCATATCTATATTTTTTGTATCTAGCTAATAGACTGGTTTATATTTTTAAAGGATTTCTGTTGTGAAACATAAAATAATGTTATTTCCTTAATAGTGATAGTTGAGTTCCAATATGTGCTTTTGGTGATATCTGTGTAAGTATGCCCCTAACTCTGAACTCTAAAATGATAATTCTGTTTTCACAGCATCATCCAAGACTACTGCTGTGGCTATGGCAAAGAGAATTTACTTCAATGTCTCGTAGCTGTCAGCTGCTTTGATTGCCAACAGCATGTATGAGGTAGGGAAAAAAGGGAGGGTGCCGGAGAGGGAATTTTGCAGAGGAAGCACTTTTTTTGAATCACTTTTTCCATATAAAAAAAATATATATGGAAAAGATTCAAATATGAGAAAACCTGTACATTCGAAAATAGTAAAATTTGACTATATATGGAAAGAACATTTAAAAATATTTAATTTAGGAAGGTGTTAATGGAAAGCACTTGGGCAGTGTGAGAAACAAACTCACCTGTCCTAACCCAAAGAATGGACTCAGAAAAGAGAGATTCCGGAGCAAGGTGGCTGAATAGGAACAGCTCCAGCCTCCAGCTCCCAGTGCGAGCGACACATAAGACAGGTGATTTCTGCATTTTCAACTGAGGTAATGGGTTCATCTCACTGGGGAGTGCCGGACAATCAGTGCTGGTCAGCTGGTGCAGCCCGACCAGCAAGAACTGAAGCAGAGTGAGGCATCCCCTCACCTGGGAAGCGAAAGGGGAGAAGGGAATCCCTTTAGAAACTGAGACACACAACACCAGGAAAATTGGGAAACTCCCACCCTAATACTGCACTTTACCAAGGGTCTTAGCAAACGGCACACCAGGAGATTATATCCCACACCTGGCCGGGAGGGTCCCACGCCCACGGAGCCTCCCTCATGGCTAGCACAGCAGTCTGAGATCTAACTGCAAGGCAGCAGCGAGGCTGGGGGAGGGGCACAAGCCACTGCTAAGACTTAAGTAGGTAAACAAAGCCTCCGGGAAGCTCGAACTGGGTGGAGCTCACCACAGCTCAAGGAGGCCTGCCTGTCTCTGTAGATTCCACCTCTGGGGACAGGGCACAGCTAAACAAAAAGCAGCAGAAACCTCTGCAGATGTTAATGACCCTATCTGACAGCTTTGAAGAGAGCAGTGGATCTCCCAGCATGGAGGTTGAGAGCTGAGAATGGACAGACTGCCGGCTCAAGTGGGTCCCTGGCCCCTGAGTAGCCTAACTGGGGGACATTCCCCACTAGGTGCAGACTGACACCTCACACCTCACACGGGGGGGTACACCCCTGAGATGAAGCTTCCAGAGCAAGAATCAGACAGCAGCATGCACTGTTCAGCAATATTCTATCTTCTGCAGCCTCCGCTGCTGATACCCAGGCAAACAGGGTCTGGAGTGGACCTCAAGCAATCTCCAACAGACCTACAGCTGAGGGTCATGACTGTTAGAAGGAAAAATAACAAACAGAAAGGGTATCCATACCAAAACCCCATCAGTACATCACCAGCATCAAAGACCAAAGGCTGATAAAACCACAAAGATGGGAAAAAAGCAGGACAGAAAAGCTGGAAATTGAAAAAATCAGAGCACATCTCGCCCTCCAAAGGAACACAGCTCATCGCCTGCAATGAATCAAAGCTGGGCAGAGAATGACTTTGACAAATTGAGAGAAGAAGGCTTCAGTCTATCAAACTTCTCAGAGCTAAAGGAGGAACTACATACCCAGTGCAAAGAAACTAAAAACCTTGAAAAAAAAATGGAAGAATCGATAACTAGAATAATCAATGCAGAGAAGGCCATAAACGAATTGACAGAGATAAAAACCATGACACGAGAAATACGTGACAAATGCACAAGCTTCAGTAACTGACTCGATCAACTGGAAGAAAGAGTATCAATGATTGAAGATCAGATGAATGAAATGAAGCAAGAAGAGAAGTCTAGAGATAAAAAGGAAAAAGAAATGAACAAAGCCTCCAAGAAATATGGGATTATGTGAAAAGACGAAATTTATGTCTGATTGCTGTGCCTGAAAGTGAGGGGGAAAATGGAATCAAGTTGGAAAACACTCTTCAGGACATCATCCAGGAGAACTTCCCCAACCTAGTAAGGCAGGCCAACATTCAAATTGAGGAAATACAAAGAACGCCACAAAGATACTCCTTGAGAAGAGCAACTCCAAGACACATAATTGTCAGATACACCAAAGTTGAAATGAAGGAAAAATGTTAACGGCAGCCAGAGAGAAAGGTCGGGTTGCCCACAAAGGGAAGCCCATCAGACTAACAGCAGATCTCTCGGCAGAAACTCTATAAGCCAGAAGAGAGTGGGGGCCAATATTCAACATTCTTAAAGAAAAGAATTTTAAACCCAGAATTTCATATCCAGCCAAACTAAGTTCATAAGTGAAGGAGAAATAAAATCCTTTACAGACAAGCAAATGCTTAGAGATTTTGTCACCACCAGGCCTGCCCTACAAGTGATCCTGAAGGAAGCACTAAACATGGAAAGGAACAACAGGTACCAGCATTTGCAAAAACAGGCCAAAATATAAAGACCATCAATGCTAGGAAGAAACTGAATCAACTAACGAGCAAAATAACCAGCGAATATCACAATGACAGGATCAAGTTCACATATAACAATATTAACCTTAAATGTAAATGGACTAAGTGGTCCAATTAAAAGACACAGACTGGCAAATTGGATAAAGAGTCAAGACCCATCAGTTTGCTGTATTCAGGAGACCCATCTCACATGCAGAGACACACATAGGCTCAAAATAAAGGGATGGAGGAAGATCTACTAAGCAAATGGAGAACAAAAAAA
>NW_016826690.1:780655-810297 GCF_001698545.2 Rhinopithecus bieti
TGCTATAAAGACACATGCACACGTATGTTTATTGTGGCACTATTCACAATAGCAAAGACTTGGAATCAACCCAAATGTCCATCAGTGACAGACTGGATTAAGAAAATGTGGCACATATACACCATGGAATACTATGCACCCATAAAAAGATGAGTATGAGTTGGTTTCCTTTGTAGGGACATGGATGCAGCTGGAAACCATCATGCTCAGCAAACTATTGCAAGAACAGAAAACCAAACACCGCATGTTCTCACTCATAGGTGGGAATTGAACAATGAGATCACTTGGACTCTGGAATGGGAACATCATACACCAGGGCCTATTATGGGGAGGGGGTAGGCGGGAGGGATGGCATTGGGAGTTATACCTGATGTAAATGACGAGTTGATGGGTGCTGCTGTGTTGATGGGTGCAGCACACCAACATGGCACAAGTATACATATGTAACAAACCTGCACGTTGTGCACATGTACCCTAGAACTTAAAGTATAATAAAAAATAATAATAATAAAAGAATGGACTCAGAGATGGAGAACAGCAGAAGGGAGACTTTTAATGACAGTCTTCCAAGATCGGGTGTCTGGTGGGCAGGCACACCCAGCATGGTTACAACAAGCAATGTATCCCCTAGTGCTTGGATCCCTCCCCCGGTTCCTCATAGGCTGAGTACTATGGGGTCACAATCTTCCCAGACGTTGTCTATTGGTCATTGGGTAGGAGTTTTAGGTGTTTGTTTTCTTTGAGTTGTCACTGCATTTTGTTGCAGCCCATAATGCATTGCAATCATAGTCAGTTCAGGGGCTTTTTAAGTATTTAACTTATGACCTAGGTAGTCAGGCAAGCTGAGAAGAATAGATAAAATGAGCGATTTTGCAGATGAGTAAACTTTCATTCTAGACTAAACTCTGGTTCAGTTGAGGGCAGCTAAGGGGTCCCCAACAAGCAGGTGCCGGCTATTAAAGCAGGGGCCTAGTATATTTTGTCCTTCCATAGTTTGTGGACCTATGCCTACTCCAGGCACTTTGTCTTGGAAATGGACCACGATTTACATAATTACCTACAACTCCTTCCGCTTTTTCTTTTTTCCCCTATTTGTCCAATTTCCACATTTATTTGTGTGTTCTTTAGTGCTCAAATTGTTTTAAGAGCTGTTGACTCTCTTCCTCATGAAAGAGCAGGTCTGAATTGGCATCTAATAGCAGTTGGTATGTTATGGGCATTTGTTGATGACTGTTTCAATCAATTTTGGGGTTAATCCTCTAATATAGGGGATCATGCAATATCATAAAGCTGTTCAGACTTCAGCCACTATTATTAGGGATGTTAGAACATAAGCTATAATTTCTTTCCATTTCCTGAACTAACCTTCCAGCCAATCAGTAAATGGGTCATCAATTCTGGCATTGTCTGCCAATTTATTGGCTAGAGTTGTTAATCCTTGTAATGCTTTTGTGATGGTTCCATCTGGGGCAGTATTGTTGGGAAGGAAAGTGCAACCTTTTCTGCCCAGCATAAGGCATACACCCACTTTCTCTGCTGGGATTATGTTTGGTGCAAGTCTGTTTTCCCAGGTCATTCGGCTGGTGGCATCTAACTGGCTAGCCACTCCTTTGAGTTTCTGGATTATAGTTGATTCATCTGTGTTGATTGTAACAGATGTAAGTAATCCAATCCACATTTTTATTAATAGTTGATCACCAGAAGACTGCTGATTCAAACCCAGCAGCTATTTGGTTTCGGGCCTTACATTTATTAGGTACTCCTCTAGGGATTCCTATTAAGTCAATATAAATGTTGGGATCAAAAGAATTTGTTAAATCTCTCCAGCTTCGGTGGCCATGTGGATTCTTGGGGATCTTATGAAACGCCAGAGTGATGGGAATGGCCAATTAAACTAAGGCACAAGGCCTGGTCCAGTGGGACAGTAACAGGTCACAGAGATTTCTTTTCCCACAATACCACTAGACATCAGCCTGGTGTGTATAAAGAGCCAAGTAGTTGCCTTTGTTTAACTCACCAGTAACTTTTAGGATGTGGGTACAAGTTGAGAGTTCTCCCACAGGCTTACTGAACTCTGCCCCCTGCCTAGAGAGGCAAGAGGAGTGGTTCATATTCCCTATGGAGAACAAGGGGATTGCTCTAGAATCTGATCTTCACAAGGGGGGAAGGAGCAATGATAGACTTTTACGAGTCTCATTTCCCTGTGCATCCCTGTCCTGGTGGAGCCAACACTAATGCATTCCTTAGGGATTGGTATTCCATCCTTGGGGAAAGAGAACCACCTGTGCCTGAGGTCGACCAGCAAAGCATGTGTAACAGTTGCCCTTATTAAGAGCTAGTACCACAAATTTGACCCATGCAACCCAGGCATTTACATCTCCATATCCAGCCTCAATTTCTAAAGTCTGCCTTAGGTCAGTTATCTCAATTATTTTTACTCTCTTAGGGTCATTGCCTGGCGTGTTAAAGGAAGTGGTGGGAACAAGAGTTATAATAAACCTGGGTGAGCTCGAGATTATTGGTGATTAGCCTGAGAGCTAACCATCCTGTGGGGCCCCTTCCTGAAACATCTATTCCTAATCCATACCTCCATGGTTTCTGGTCTAGAGTAGCTGGGTTATTTATGGTTATTAATATATGATTGCATTCTAAATTTCCACAGTTAGATGGCATTGTGCCCTTATATAAATGTATCTTATCCTTTCAAGGTTTATTTTTGGATAAATGACTTGCCCAGACTTGAAATTGAGTGATCCACCAGACCCCATTCCAGCTAGCACAGGGCTTTTCTGAGAGGGCCCAAGAGTGGCATGTTTCAGGACACAGATATTTGTCTGCTTGTGACAACTGACTTTGGTTTGTTAAATTCACCCAAGGTAAGATTTGGCAGGCATCAAAATTTATAGTTTGGGAGGTGGAGGTCTTAGTTTTGTTGACTACTAGTTTGATTGGATATTCTCCTTCTACTAGGCCCCATCCCATATTTGCATACCTCTCACCCTTGGTATTACGATTAATCCTAAACACATCCACCCCAATGATGGAGCCCACTTATAGTTCCCTTCTAGTTTTTCTCAGAGTTAACTTTACGGGCTCCTCAGGTGATCCATACACTTCCCATTGGTCCTTTCACCTCCGTTTCAGGTTCTCTTTTACCAGTCCCTTGACCCATGTGTAGTGAGTCCACCCTTGTTTAGCTGTTCTCGATGATGAGGATCACTTGACAGGGGCCTTCCCAGCTTGAGTGGAGCTTGTCTTCCTTCCAAGTCTTAATCAGCACCAAGTCACCAGGCTGAAAGTGATGAATCGTGAACTCAAGAGGCGGAGTTTGAGTCAGAAGGCCTCCTAACCTAAGGGATGACAGGGTGGAGAAGATGGCCAGTATATAATTTCTTAAAAATTGGTCTTTGGGTAGGGCGTGGTGACTCATGCCTGTAATCCCAGCACTTTGGGAGGCTGAGGCGGGCAGATCACCTGAGGTCAGGAGTTCGAGACCAGCCTGGCCAAAGTGGTGAAACCCTGTCTCTACTAAAAATACAAAAAAATTAGCCAGAGGTGGTGGTACATGTCTGTACTCCCAGCTACTCAACAGACTGAGGCAGGAGAATTGCTTGAGCCTGGGAGGCGGAGGTTGCAGTGATCCGAGATCATGCCACTGTACTCCAGTCTAGGCAACAGAGTGGGACTCTATCTTAGAAAAAAAAAAAAAAAAAAAAAAGTGGCCTTCAGTTTCCATAATAGGAAAGTCTGTAGTCCTGCCTAAATAGGGGGACCCATATAATAACTTGTAGGGGGGCAATCCCAAGTCTTCCCTTGGGGCTGTCCTAATCCTAAGGGGTGCAACTGGGAGACATTTGGTCCAGAGCATTTTAGTGTTTAAGGTTAGTTTGGTAATATGCTTTGGGAGAGTTTGATTCATTCTCTTTACCTTTCCAGAGGAGCCGAGATGCCAAGGGGTGTGGTAACCCCATCTAATGTGTAAACCTTCCATAATTTCCCTTAGCACCCTCGAGATAAAGTGGCTCCGCTTGTCTGAATCAATATTTTCCACCAAGCCAAATCTAGGTATAATTTTTGCTGTACGATTATTTTGATGACATTCCCTGTGGTGGCAGTCAGGAGAGGGAAGGCCTCCACCCAGCCAGACGGATTCCTAGTAGATACTTTAGTCTCCCTATTTTGGACATTTCTGTAAAATCTACTTGAATGCTTTGAAATAGTCTTAACCCGTGAGGCCTTTCTCTAGTAGTCTGTTTTCTAACTATCTTTTTGTTTATTCTTTGGCATGTCACACAACCTCCACACACTTGTTTAGCAACGGCATAAATTCCTATACACCCATAATTCTTGAGTATTGCATCACACATAGCCTGGGGACCCCAATGACTCCCATTGTGCAGAATGAACATAAGTTCTCTTATTATGGGTTTGCTTATGATTTCTGAAGTTAGACTATCGGTTAGTTTATCAGTCTGAAGTTAGACTATCAGTTAAATAGTTTAACTTCTTCCTCCAGGGAGGCTTGCTTAGCAGCTTCATCAGCAAGCCTGTTTCCTAGAGCTTTTATAATGTTCCCTTTCAGATGGCTATTTACATGAACTGTGGCTACCTCTGCTGGAAGCAGGAGGCTTTCTAATACTTGTGTGATTAGTTCTCCATGTATCAATTCTTTCCCTCTGCTGTTTTTTAGGCCCCACTGTGTCCAAATTTTTCCAAGGGTGTGTACCAATCCATAGGCATATTTGGAATCAGTATACATAGTGTCCTCTTGGCCTTTAAGGAGCTTTAGGGCCTGGTTAAGAGCGTATAATTCACAGGTTTGGGCCGACCAGCCATTAGGTAATCTATCTTTCTCACATAAGGATTGTGTTTCCATCAGTGACAGCATAGCCATTATGTGTCTTGCCATCTATCACTTGGGACGACCCAGCCACGAACAGCCTTATCCCATCATGTAGTGGAGTTTCTCTAAGGTCTAGGCTAACTTTTGCTTGATATTCTATGATATTTAAACAGTTATGGACTGATGCCTCTTTATTTTTCTCTCCTTTTCATAGGAAACTGGTTGGATGCAAGCAAGTATCTGTTGTTAAGAAGCAATCATCTTTTTCTAGTACTACAGCTTCATATTTTAGAATCTGGGAATCAGTTAACCATCTCCTAGATTCTTTTTGATTTAATATACTCCTCATCTGATGTGAGGCGCTCACTATCAGGACCCCGCCAAAGGTCAGCTTTCAACTCTCCTCCACCTGCAGGGCCGTGGCAGCTACTGGTTGCATACATTTGGGTTATTCTTGAGAGACAGGATTGAGAAACGTGGAGACAAAAGTAACAGGTTACTTCTTCACCACCCCAGGTTTGAGTGAGCACCCGAATGGCCACACCCTGTTTTACTGTTACAAACAGATGAAAAGTTTTCTCTAAAGTTGGAAGGGCCAGGACTGGGGCTGTAATGAAGGCCTTCCTTAGAGCCTCCACTGCCTTCATTTCCTCTGAGGACCATTGCAAGAGGTTGAGCTCCTTTTTTAGTGACTTACGATGCAGAATTTTCATCCTTTGAGCATATGAGTCAATCCATAGCCTACAATAACCAGTTCGACCTAAAAATTTTCAGAGATTTTTCTTTGTCTTAGGCAAGGGCAGACCTACTATTCAGGATATTTTTTTCTGGGTTTATCCTCTGCTTTCCTTCACTAATTAGGTGTCCTAAACAGTTAACTTCTTTTTTACAAATTGCAATTTGTTCTTGGAGACTCACAATCCCCTTTCCCTTAGGAAATTAAGCAAGCTTATGGTGGTTTCTGATACCTCAGCCCTCCATTCCCCAGAAATTAAATCATCCATGTATTGTAACAACTGGGTTTCTTTGGAAGACTGGAATTCCTCCAGGACTTTTTCTAAGGTGTGACCAAATAAATTTGGGGCTTCCATGAAATCTCGTGGCAGCACAGTCCAGTGGTACTGTTCCTTCTCCCAGTCATGGAATTTCCCCTTTCAAAGACAAAGAGGTCCCTACTCTTAGAGTCTAGGGGATATGCCCAGAATACGACTTTCAGATCTATTACACTGAACCACTTATGTTCATAGAGTATTTTATTAAGGAGGGTGTCAGGGTTAAGCATCACAGGATGGAGAGTTGGGACAATTTGATTTATAGCCCTTAGATCTTGCGCTAATCTATATGATCCATTGGGTTTCTTGACTGGGAGAATTGGAGTTGTTGTATGGTGACATGTAGGGTTCTAATATTCCAGCTTTAGTTAATCCCTGTATTACCAGTCGGAGACCTTTTCTTTCTTCAACAGGTATGGGATATTGTTTTCTGCAAACTACTTTTT
This sequence comes from Rhinopithecus bieti, assembly GCF_001698545.2. NCBI lineage: Eukaryota > Metazoa > Chordata > Mammalia > Primates > Cercopithecidae > Rhinopithecus > Rhinopithecus bieti. Next base: position 786,997 of record NW_016826690.1, read on the forward strand.
CTGTTTATCTGTAAGGGTGTGATTTCTAATCCTCCCCTGTTGTCTTCCTTAACCCACACAGGGGGATTAATTTTACTGTCTTCCTTCTCTGTTAGGAGGCCTATTATTACTTTTATTTGTCCCTCCTCTACTCCTAATTCTAAACCCAGTCCAACAATCAGGTTTCAACCCAGGAGGTTAGTTCCTGCTTTGGGAATACATGAGAGTCACTCCTTCCTTTGTTTTGATCCCAACCTAATTAACATTTTATTGAATATCAAAACCTGAAATCCCTCCGTCTTTTTGCCTGATACTGCTAGCTTTTCCTTAGAGAGTTCTGTGCCCCTGGGTTGGTATATTAGGAAGGAGCATGCTACTCCACTGTCGACTAAAAATGTCATTTCTTCTCCTTTGCGTCCCACCCTCAAGTTTTTCAAGGGTTCCTGGTGGGACCTACTCAAAAGGAACCCCTGATCCCTCTAATCCTCATCAAAATTCATTACGGGGATGACCTTCTCTTCCTTTTTTCATTCCAGACATTCTCTCTTAAAATGTCCTGGTTTCCCACATTAGTAACATCCACTTATAGTCTTAGGAGTTTTTCCCTGTGTCTCCCTCCTGTCTTTTTGCTGAGACCTAGTGTTCTTTCATCTCCTTTGAGAGCAGTCTTGATCTAATATCTTTCTAACTCCTTCCTTTACAGTGGAAACCATGAATTTTGCCTTTTGTTTCTGTTTCTCTTACTGTCTTCTTACAAAAACCTTTTGAGTTTCCCTCGGTAATTCCTTTGGTTTCTCACTCCATCCATTAATCTTTTGTAGTTTCTTAGTAATATCAGGCCAGCTTTTAGTTACAAAATTAACCTTTAAAAGGCCTCACCAGCCAAGCATGGTGGCTCACACCTGTAATCCCAGCATTTTGGGAGGCAGAGGTGGGTGAATCACCTGAGAACAGGAGTTCAAGACCAGCCTGACCAACATGGTGAAACCTCGTCTCTACTAAAAATACAAAAATTAGCCACGCGTGGTGGTGGGTGCCTATAATCCCAGCTACTTGGGAGGCTGAGACAGGAAAATTGCTTGAACCAGGAGGCGGAGGTTGCAGTAAGCCAAGATTGTGCCATTGCACCCCAGCCTTGGCAACAAGAGCAAAACTCTATCTCAAAGAAAATAAAAATAAAAATTAAAAGGCCCTTCCCCACTGGGTCCCTTGGTTCTAATCCTGAGTATTTTCTCATTTGATCCCTGAGCTTCTGCAGAAACACAGAGGGAGTCTTTTCCTTTTATTGTTGAATCTCAAATGCTTTTTAGACATTTTGTGTCCTAGGAGTGAACTGTTTAGTGCACCTAATTAGTTCCCTAAGGTCTTGCATTTGGGTCTGATTCCTGGGATCATTTTTATCCAATTCGGGATCCGAATTTGGGAATTTCTGCCCAGCTGGCAGGTCTCCTTGCCCTGGAGGATGCTGTCTTTCCCAAATGGTCATGGCTTCCCTTCTAATCATTCCCCTCTCTTCCCCAGTAAACAGGATATTCATGATAGACATCATCTCAGCCCAAGTATAAATATTGGATCCTAAAAATTGATTTCACTATTCTGCCAAACCAAGGGGATCCTCTAAGAGTGGCCTCATTTCCTTTTTAAAATTTCTAACTTGAGGACTTGTTAAAGGCCCATTCACAAATCCAACCATTCCCTGTCCCACCGGGCCTTCTCTTCTCCAAGAGGGAACATGTTAGGCATCTGCTATTTAGAGAGAACAGGGAAATTCTCAATATCCTTCCTACATTTTTCTAATTCTTTCCTCAAGTTCAGATAAGGATTTAAGAGAGCAGTGGGTTTAGTTCCTTCATGACCCCCAGATTTCTCTCTCTCTGGCCTCCCTGTTTCCCCCAATCTTCCTGTTCCTTATTTTGTGAGCTGTATGGAAGGGGCAAGTGTGTTAGCAGATCCTAGGCCTTTTTATTGGGTGAAGCTATTTATTATGTTCCATTTCTTCTTCTTTGAGGGCTAACATGGGGGCTAATTCCCTAATCCAACAGAAAGCATAACCTATCTCTTCTTGTGAGAATGGGATTTCATCATTTACATCGAGAATTAAAGCTTGGTCCACCCAATCCCCTTCTGAGCCAAACTTAGGCCAAAAAAACAAGGATTTACAAATGGGTCTTTGGGCCAGATAAAATAGCAAAACTTTGTCATCTTTTCCTTTTCCTTGTTGCTGGTTCAAGGGTTGTCGCTCCAAACCTGCAGCATTCTCCCCAATGTACTATCTGGGGGAATGTCAGAAGGAGTTTCCTTAGTTCCCTCTTTCCTTTGTTCCCTAGCCCTAGAATTTCTATTTACCATTTTCAGTCAGTCTCTGTGTCTGAGCTTTTTCCTATGTACTCACCATTCCCTCCTGGAGGTTTCTTGCACACCCCAAGAATCACTTCGTCTGTCTCCAGCCATTTCCCTCACAGAAGAATGAAACTGCAGATTGGGACTCTGTGCTTGCTTCTTATCTAAGATACGTCTCAGTCACACACGACCTCTGAAAATGCCCAACCACCAGGGTGCCCGGACAGAGCAGGTTATCTAAATTGGGTGGTTCGCATCTCTCCTCTTTACAGGAGTCCCACTCCACACAGGCACAGAGATCCCAGACAAGCCCCCAGTTTGTGAGAAACAAACTGACCCATTTAACCCAAAGAATGGACTCAGAGACACAGAGAAGAGCAGAAGCAAGATTTTTAATGATGGTCTTGCAAGATCTGGTGTCTGATGGGCAGGCACATCCAGCATGGTTACCACAAGCAGTTTATCCCCTTGTGCACAGGTCCCTCCCCTGGTTCCTCATAGGCTATGGGGTCACAGTCTTCCCGGATGTTGTCTATTTGTCATCGGGTAGGAGTTTTGGTGTTTTCTTTAGGGTTGTTTGGCTGCATTTTGTTGCAGCCCATAATGCATTGCAATCATAGTCACCTCGGGCTTTTCAAGTATTTGACTAATGACCTATGTAGTCAGGCAAGCTGATAAGACTAGGTAAAGTGAGCTATTCTGCAGTCTAGTTAACTTTCATTCTAGGCTAAAGTCTTTGGTTCAGGTGAGGGCAACTAAGGGGACCCCAACAAGTAGGTGCCAGATGTTAAAGCAGTGGCTTGGTATATTTTGTCATTCCATAGTTTGCAGACCAAAGTCTACTCGAGGCACTTTGTCTTGGAAATGGACCATCATTTACATTATTTCCTACAGGCAGCAGCTGTCTGAAAGGAAAGGCAAAGCGTAACAGCTGAGCAGACAGCAGACTAGGTGAGGTGGCAGGAAAAGGAGACTCACTGGATAAGGAGACATTGGGTGATATGTGGCCCCAGGGAAGAATGAGAGAACACCCAAAGCTTCTATGTATCTGTGAGAAAAGCCTGGAGGCTAGCTGAGAGATAAATACCAGACCTGAAGCAGTGTTTAATTTGGAACATGATACACAGAAGTGGGTGCTGGATGAACTACACAAGCAGAACCTAAATAAAAATGGAATACCTCAGCAGACACCAGTGTTTGTGCATGAGATGGGGCAAAGAACATGTAAGCAAACAAGAACACACTGAGGACTAAATGATGTTCCAAGTTTTCCAACTCCCAACATCATGGCTCTGGAATGACATACCAGGAAGAAGCTGGTAGGGTTGGGGTAGGCTGGAGTGGGGATAAGATTGGGGAATTTTAAACAGACTCAGTTTGAATCCATAACACTAAATGTACCTAGAATTGACTGATATGCTTTTTCATATTACAAATAATTCAAGACTTAAAATGAAAATGTTACTTGGCGATCAAATAATAAATGTCTTGCCAGCTGAAGGATGGCAGAGGGAGGAGTGGAGAAGGGCCTTAGTATGTGTTCTTATTTTTCTCACTATCTTTTCAATACCTAACTCAAAAGTATTAAGACTTATATGCTAATGTATGAACTACTTTCTTAGTAAGGCAATGATAGCGGCCCTTTGTTCTTTCCATGTTTAGAAGTATAAAGTTAAATATATATATGTATACACACACACACACACATATATGCTCTAATGATGTTATTTTGTGCTACTAAATCAATAATTCACACATATTGATAATCATAATATAGAAAATAAATGAATTAGGTCTTTTGCCTTTTCATTTAGAAATGACTCCAGATGCTTATTCAAACTGCTTTAACTTTTGGCACATATGAATGACCCTTAAAATGGTAAACTCATGTATACAAAAACTTTTAGTATTATATTTACTGACAAAAACCTTGCTGAAAATGCTTACATGTCATATTGGATGACTAGAAACTAATATTCTTTATCAATTTTCCTTTTCTTAGGAAACTGAATATATTTGTACAAGACAAAACTGTATAATGATGATATAATTTTCTTTCATAGCCCTTACAATATACTTGAATCTCTGTTTACCACTAATTTTGGCATTATTCAGTGGTTTATTTTTTATTTTATTTCTTTCAATTTATTCCAAATGAGTCTAAAATAGTATTTTTAAATGTCTAATAGACTATTCAGAAAGAAGGAAACACTCTCATAACAAATAGTATCTATAATTATGTCAGTGAAACTCAAATAGCAGTATCATCTGCTCCCTTAGCTACCAGATTTGAGGGCCACAGAAAGGTTGCCAGGAACCAGATATATCCAGACCAGGGTTAGATGTTTCATCTAATAGCAGGGATATATATTATCTCCTTAACTTGAGACTTTGTAAAGACAGGAAAAGAATTAGTAGTGAATGCCTGAACCTACTCTATAGGATGAATTAGAAGCAGTGCACCTGACAATATAGCTTGCTGAGAATTAGATTGGGGTTTGCATGGAAATTGTATATTAAATCAGAGAATTGGCATCTTAACAATACTGAGATTTTCCATCTATGAATGGATATAACTATTTTTGACAGTGTTTCTTGACCTCTTTCCTCAAAAGTTTGCAGATTTCAGCACATCTCCTGCATTTATTTTGTCAGGTTTATACCTAAGTTTATACATTTTTTTGGTGTTAATGCAAATGGCATTAAGTTAAAAAACTTTTTAAATTTTGATTGTTTACTGCTATCATACAGAAATGAATGGATTTTGTATTTTAAAATACATGCTTTTAAGGTATATATTGAAATCAAACTTTTGACAAGATAAGGAACATAAATCACAATTTAGATTTAATTAATGTCATCTCTTATCCCTTGTGAGAAAGTAAAGTAAAATAGCTTATACTTTGTGACTTTTCATCTCCTGTTTTGCCAATTGGATAGGAAACATTGTGCTTTGATGTATCATTAATAGTCATGATTAATGGAGATAGTTAAAAGTAGCAGTACTAATGGAGAAAGACAGTGAAGATGAGTACTTTTGTGAGTAATACTATTAAACTTTTAATTAATTGACTGTTACCTTAATATAGGCTATCCATAGAACTGTTTCTCATTCTCCACCCCCACTTCCTCCAGACAAGAGAGACAATAAAATCATGGAAATTTTGTCTACCAACCTATAAATTCCAATAAATATTATATTTATACAAGCAGTTGAAGCATCTCAAGACATAAACTATTTTAATTTTATTTTAATGTCACTCAACTTATGATTGAAGAGGTTTTCTTTAACGCAAACTACTAATTATTCTGAACATAAATTTAGCAGTCTGTAACACAGATCATTCCTAAGAAATGAAAATTTGAGGCAGCAGTAAAGGCAAAATGGCATAAGATTGGAATTTAGAGGCCTCCAGACAGCTGACACTTTCTAAATTAAATAAATACATGAAACTCTGTGGTTCTTTCGTCCAGCTGAAATGACATAGTGCTCATCAAATGTTACACAACATTCATTAGCATTATAGCAGTGGACATAGCAGAATCTTTCATTTTTAAAAATAATAGTTCTAGAATTGTTTGTAATCTCAAAAATATATATTCATATCCTTTGTAAGACATTTGCTCTGGCAAAAGACATTTGTATATTAAAAGTAAAGATTTGCTNAAGGTTCGGCGCAAGGAGCCCAAGAGCCAGGATATCTACCTGAGGCTGTTGGTCAAGTTGTATAGGTTTCTGGCCAGAAGAACCAATTCCACATTCAACCAGGTTGTGCTGAAGAGGTTGTTTATGAGTCGCACCAACCGGCCACCTCTGTCCCTTTCCCGGATGATCCGGAAGATGAAGCTTCCTGGCCGGGAAAACAAAACGGCCGTGGTTGTGGGGACCATAACGGACGACGTGCGGGTTCAGGAGGTGCCTAAACTAAAGGTATGTGCACTGCGCATAACCAGCCGGGCCGCAGCCGCATCCTCAGGGCAGGAGGCAAGATCTTCACTTTCGACCAGCTGGCCCTGGACTCCCCCAAGGGCTGCGGCACTGTCCTGCTCTCCGGTCCTCGCAGGGGCCGAGAGGTGTACCGGCATTTCGGCACGGCCCCAGGAACCCCGCACAGCCACACCAAACCCTACGTCCGCTCCAAGGGCCGGAAGTTCGAGCGTGCCAGAGGCCGACGGGCCAGCCGAGGCTACAAAAACTAACCTTGGATCCCTACCCTCTTATTAAAAGATTTTGAATGCGAAAAAAAAAAAAAAAAAAAAGTAAAGATTTGAGAAAGGATAATATAAGCACATAATAAACACAACTACAGATACATTTTTAAATGCTTAAAAGATCGTATGGGGAATATAATAGCTTTGTTGTGGGAAAGAGAGACCATTACGTCTTGTGCCTTTAGTTGCTCAAAGTACATGCATACTTAGAATGGGAGCATATGAAAAAGAGAGTAGATGTGGAGATTTTAGTAAATGATTAGACAATTATGATGATATTACTGTCTGCAACTGCAGTTTTTCAGGGATAGTGAAAATATCATTGGAATAAACTAAGACATCTACTAGGATTTGAGAAGTGAAACATAAAATGTCATTAGAAGTCATGTATTTGTTTCTTCAATAATATTTTTATTGTGCACCTGCTACTAGGTGCTAGGGTCACAGTGTTATGCAAACCACATATGGATCCAATATTGTAAAACCTAAACATAATCACACCAGTCAATGAAAATTTGCCAAAAAATAAGTTACTTTCAATAAAAGTACATATTTCTATGGAAGATAAAACAGAAATCTAACCTAATCTGGTGGCAAGGATCAAGAAAAGGCATCCTGAAGAAATGTAACTTAAACCACATCTTAAAGGTAGACAGGAGCTAACTGGATGGAAATGGCTTGCCAACATTTTTCCACTGGTGGAGGTAGAAAAATGCTCTAACAAAGTTGTATTATAATTCCAGATTTTATCCAGTTCTGCTACTATAACCAGCAACCCTAAAATTTTAGTGGTTTATTACAACCACGGTTTTTTTTTTTTTTTAATCACATTGCATGTCTTTCACAAATCAACTGCACCTTTTTTTTGTGTTATGACAATCTCAGGGCAGAGGGAGAAGACCAATGGTAGATCCAGAAGTTGTCTCTTAAATCCTGTGTTTACAAGTGGCATACAATGCCGTCACTCACATTGATTAGCCAAAGAAAACTACATGGCCAAGCCTTACATCTGCAGGGTCAATAGGTACAATCCTTCTACAGGGAGAGGAAGCAAATTTTGGAGAACAATAATGCAATTTGCGAAAATTTCTAGTAATTTTAAAGTCTGTAATATGCTATTTCAAAACACGGGTAAAAATGCATTTTGAGTTTCTAAATAACTTTCTCATTCTGACGTGTACCTTACCATTGGTAAAATGATTTTGATCATTGTAACTGTGAAATGTGAGATTCTGATGCTAGAGACTGTGATATTGAGGGACAGATAATTTTTTTTCTTGCGTTCTATTTTCTCTGTTATTATATTGCTATTATTCCCATAAAACAAAATCTCATTTCTAACTCTTTCTATTTCTACTCACTTGATACAGAAATAAAGAGCATTTCTGGTATAGGAATCTTGAATTTCATACTATGTCTTATGCTTTTATAAAGGCAGGCCTGAGTGGATATCAAGTGTGGACAATTTGGTTGACCAGGCTTCATCAGGGCATGGCTATTTGTTCCAAATTGCAGCCCAGTAAAACAAAAGGGATCTGGTCTCTTGTTATTGGCCCTGTCCCATGGGCTTTTCAGTACAATCGCAGCTTTCTTTGCAGTCCATGCTAATCTCTCCTTACACACTCAGTGTCATAAGATAGAAAGAATAATAAAATCCTTCCATTTTGGACATAACTGCATATTTCTCAGTGAAGGGAAACTGATCCATAAGCTATATCTTCTGTTATTAGCTGCCATACAGACAACCCTTAAACCATGTATTATATTAAACACTAGAGTTCTTTTTTCCACTGGAATTTATGCCTTTCTCATGTCAGTCCTTTGCTCTGAGTTCTACTTTTTGCCCTGCTTTTTCTTCTCCTCTGCTTTCTAGGCCACATTTTCCAGGAGTGCATGTCAGCCGGCTTCCTCATAGTTTGTTCAGTGGCAGGCCCCGATGGAAGATGGAGGGGTGGGGGGTTGGGAGGAGGAAGAGATGGAGAAGCACAGTAGTCTCTCCCCTGGCTGTTCGCCCTGGCTGGTGTCTAGCAGTGGCTGCGTCTCCTCTCTAGCACCAGCTCCAGCCAGGCAAGCCCACCAGAGTTTCAGGGGGAATCTCTCACCCTGGACTCTAGTACTACCAATGCTTCCTTCGTTTCTTCCAGTTTAGGGGATTTGAAGCCTCCTGTTGTTGCTAAATTCTAGATTGTCTTACTATCCACTGTTTGGATTTTCTACGTGTCCATCACCTATATAACAATTCCTTATAGCCTTATAGATAGAAATCTATCTGTTTCAATTAAAGCAGTTTCATTTCCCAGCTGCATTCTGACTGATTAGTTACCCTAAATATCAATCATGGTCTATTATTTTAACAGTATTACTTCAGCAGTATTAGAAGTACAGTGTTTCACAATAACAAATCATCCATAATCATCACAAAGTGTATGATAAGTCGGTCAGTTATACGGTAAAAATCATAAATTAAAATACATGTTCTATTCACTTTGATCTAAAACATACATAACCCCGGTGTCAATATAACAACAGAAAATTTCTATTTTTCCTATTCTCATATCCTATGTTGTCATTTACGAAGGTACCACTTTGTACTTAAAATCCACTGTAACAGCCCTGATCAATAAACTGATCTAGTCTCTAATAACTACTTATTCATGCACTACACTACATAAGACTGACTACTACCTGAACCAATTAGGATTTATGTGCTTCTTTGTAATCCAACTCTAAAAATACCGCAAATTTGGAAGACCTCAAGTTCTCTCCCCATGCATGGTGAGAGTCATCATATACATTTTACCAGAAACTTCAAATCACATGCTGACATCTCTCAAAGTTTGTTTGGATTCATAGGGTTTATTTATTTAGTAAATATATAGGCAACTTTTTACAGAATATTATAATAGTCTCTACTTTGAAAGATAAGGAAATAAGAGCAAGTTTTATTTTTTCTTAGTAAACAGCAACTTAATAATAAAATAGCAAGAATAAAACCTGATAGTGACAAATATTTTAGTCTTCCCGTTCTTGATAGACTTCGCCTCTTTGAGCAAAATATTTAACAAGAGAGGACCCATGTCAGCATCTACTTTGCTTGAATATATCTGATATAAGATGTAACAGCCATAATAACAGTGGTTGAACAGAAACAATGAGGTCATGCACAGAATCTAACGGAAAAGGATAAGGTGATGAACAACATAAGGGCATCAGGCATTGTTTATGCAATGCAGGGTGTAAAGTATAATCTAATTTTGCCATATCCATCTCCCTTCACTCATAACTTCAGCACATTCCAGCTCACACATTGCAAGTGCCAACATTTCTGTGACAGAGAACTTCTTCTAGCTCCTGGAGACTCATTTCTGTTTGGGAAAAGGAATGAACGCTGGAAAATTAATGCCACCACCCCTTCACCCACATAGAGCACTGAACCAATGAGTCTTAAGAGTTGGTGTAGGCTGGGTATGGTGGGTCACGCCTGTAATCCCAGCACCTTGAGAGGCTGAGGCGGGTGGATCACAAGATCAGGAGTTCAAGACCAGCCTGGCCAAGATAGTGAAACCCCGTCTCTAGTATAAATACAAAAATTAGCTGGGCTTGGTGGTAGGTGCCTGTAATTCCAGCTACTCAGGAGGCTGAGGCAGAGAATTGCTTGAACCTGGCAGGCAGAGGTTACAGTGAGCCGAGATTGCCCCATTGCGCTGTAGCCTTGGTGACAGAGTGAGACTCCATCTCAAAAAAAAAAAAAAAAAAAAAAAAAGAGAGAGAGTTGGGGTATACATTCCTTGCCTCGTTTATCTTCCAAAGTTTCCTAGTGGAATTAAATCTCCAACTGTCCATAGTAGACAATCTTCCTTTATTGGCCAAATTATCTTCTTTTTCTGCTTTGCAGTCTCCTAATGATGGCTCCTTCACATCTCAAATGAACACTTGCCCTTGAATCTTCATCTCAAGATTTTCTTCTGGGGCAACCCAAATTTAAACAGTTGGTACAAGAAGTTATCACTGCATCCAGATATATGTGATCATGGTCCCCTCGTCAGAATGAGGACCTACAGAAGGCAAGTTATGCATGAATCTGGCAGAATCCTGACATTGATTTCCGGAACTGTGGAATAAGGTCTATAACAGTACACAGGTCAAGAGGAAAACCCTGATATTGTATCCTTCTCAAGCCAAGATATTAAATCAGAATCAATACTGAATCTTTGGTAAAACGGGAGATATTTGTGCCCTCTTGAAAGTCATAAAAAATGCAGGAGTTGTGATCCCAACTTAATCTGCATTTGTTTCTCTAGTCTGGCCTCTGAAAAACTGAGGTGGAAATACAATAGATGGTAGTGAACCACCACAAGCTCAACCAACTGGTAGCCCCTGCCACAGCTGCTTGGCTCAATTTAATGTCTTCATTAGCATAGCTCAAAATGCGCTTTGGAATTTGGTGTTTAGCAGATGAATTATTTTCAGTCACCATCGGAAAAATGGAACCAGGCCAGGCATGGTGGCTTATGTCTTTAATCCCAGCACTTTGGGAGGCCGAAGCGGGCAGATCACCTGAGGTCAGGAGTTCGAAACCAGCCTGACTGACATGGTGAAACCCCCATCTCTACAAAAAAATACAAAAATTAGCTAGGCATGGTGGCACACCTGTGGCCCCAGCTGCTTGGGAGGCTGAGGCAGGAGGATCGCTTGAACCCAGCAGGTAGAGGTTGCAGTGAGCTGAGATTGTGCCACCGAACTCCACTCCAGCATGGGTGACAGAGTAAGACTTGGTCTCAAAAACAAACAGACAACAACAAAAAAAAAGAAAAAAAAAGGAAAAACAAACAAACAAAAAAGAAAGAAAATGGAATCAGAAAAACTGCATTCACTTTTGAGTGCACTTTTGAATGCATTCACTTTTGAACTGATATAAATATATATAGAGAAATATATATAGAAATATAGAGAGAAATATATAGAGAACTATGTAGAGAAATATATATAGAAATAGAGAAATATATACAGAAGTATATAGAGAAATATGTATAACTGATATATATCAATTATATATATAATATATATCGTATATGTTGTCTACTGTCACATGTAACAGCTAATTTTATTCAGATACTTCTCTTTAAATTTTGACATCAGTATTCATATATAATATATGATATATATTATATATGACATAATATATGATATGTTATATATATCTTATGTATATCTTATATATGTCATATATAAAACTGATGTGTGTGTGTGTATATATATACACATATACATGTAACTTTTCTTTCTCAGGGTTGTGTTAACTCCTTTGCTCTCAGTCATAACATAGGTTAAAAGGTGCTAAAGAAATTTAACATTTGATATTTTAGTTTTTTGGTATCAAAAATGTTTGGTATGTTTTTGTGGTTGTTTAAGCTTTTACTACAAGTAAAAGCACTGTATATCACTATAAACATGATGGTTTATATAATCACCTTATATAAATCAGGAATATATACTGACAAGATTCTTGAAAAATTAAAATATGATATAATTCAAATGATTGCCTGTAACTTAGGAAAATAGGATAAAATTAGGATAGAATTTGCAGAAACACTATCAACACTATCATATGCAGATTTAAGAAGTTCAGTTCTTAAAACAATTTGGATGATGTGCTATTGAAAACCATGATAGATGACTTGAAAATTGGCTGCAATGATGATAAAAGTACGGATGTCAAAATTTAAAGAGAAGAGTCTGAATAAAATTAACTCTTACATGTGACAGTAGAAAACACTCTTTTTACAGCAATTTATTACATAATATAATATTTTAAAATATGTATATAACCATATTTAAGCTAAGCATAATAGGTACATATGTGACTATTTAATCAAATTTGTTTTAAAAATGTATATATTCAGGTTATCCATAGTGAGCTATTTCCACTCATCTAGCTGACTCAGAAATGATCCAGCACCATTTCCTCAAGTGAGCTTTTTGCCGCCAGGGTGTCTGTCTCAGACAAGTTCAAGAGCCACTGTTCTGTATTTGGAACCACTACTCCTATTTCACTCACAGGCCTTGTTTTGCTCTGTGATTTGTAATAGTAAGATCTTTGCCTTACTGTGATTTTTTTCTTCACTTTACAACAAATCATTTTTGCTCTGGTCTTCTTTGTACCAATCTTTCTTCTACCTGGTCTGTTAGACACTTCTGTATACATCTCAAAACTTACTGTAAATATAATACAAGTATAATTATAAATATTATTTAATTTTCCCCAGGAACTTCCACAAACTTATATGAATCTCAGCTTTAGCCCAAAGGAGAAAGGTATCTGTTGTTATACTATTTGTTTAACCATTTCTTTATTTTGGGCTTTCACTTTGTTTCTGATTGTTTGTTTTTATAAATAATATTATGAGAAATAATTAGGCGCATAAATTGCCCTCTCCATTCCTAATGCCTCCTTTCTGAATAGATTCCTGAACCTGACAATAGCATTAGTTTAAGAACTTGATATTCTCAACCATATCTATTTTCATTTTCACTTTAGGCAAATATGCTTTTATAATTGTGTCACTATGGCTATTTCATTTTTCAATTAGTAAATTGGTGACTAGTCATTTTAGATAAATTATATGACAATTAAAAAGTGAATAATTGTCTCTTATTGATTATTTGAAATTACTGTAAAGCCAAAGTTGATTTTCCTTTGTTAATTAAAGCCCACACAACCCTTCCAAAAGAAAGGGAATGGACTACAGTATTCAAAGGATAAATTTCTGGTCAGGACAAGACCATGATACAAAGCTGTGGATCCTCTACAAGTTTCCTCATTAAAAACAAAACAAAAACAACTAAGCAACTAAGAGAGAAAATGAAAATAGATATATATTCATAGCTATCTTTACCAAAACGAGTTGCAAAGCTGCCTCCACAATGCAGAATAAGTTTGAGGGAGGCCAGAATAAGGATAAGGATAGAGACTCAGACAGCCTCTATTAATTATTTCTCTCATGGTGAAACATGGGTGAAGAGGTAGTTCGTCAGAGGTGAACAAGTGATTCCCAGCAGCGTTCAGAAGAAGTGTTGTGGCCGGGCGCGGTGGCTCAAGCCTGTAATCCCAGCACTTTGGGAGGCCGAGACGGGCGGATCATGAGGTCAGGAGATCGAGACCATCCTGGCTAACACGGTGAAACCCCGTCTCTACCAAAAAAATACAAAAAACTAGCCGGGCGAGGTGGCGGGCGCCTGTAGTCCCAGCTACTCGGGAGGCTGAGGCAGGAGAATGGCGGGAACCCGGGAGGCGGAGCTTGCAGTGAGCTGAGATCCGGCCACTGCACTCCAGCCTGGGAGACAGAGCAAGACTCCGTCTCAAAAAAAAAAAAAAAAAAAAAAAAAGAAGTGTTGTTTTTGTACTTCAGGAAGACGTTATTAAACTTTATTAAAGTTGTCAAAGATACTATGTTTTGAGTTGTATTTGTTCATATAAAGAGCAAATAAGAGACCCAAAGTTAAACAAAATAGTGTAGGGTTCACTAAAATACCCACGGCCTTGATAGAATAATCCTCCATATACCTTATAATATACCGTATATAACCAGAGAAAGGTTATATACCTTTGAAGCCACCATGTTGTTACAAATAGAATGAATGTAGGAAAAAAAAAATGACCCGGCAAATAACGAAAGATTAAGGGTATGAACAACATAGAATTCGTCAATGAAGTGAAGGGTCAGAGAGTACACTATAGCAAGAAGGTAACAATGCATTACAGTCACTGGTTTAAAAGCATTTGTAGTAATAACAAAAACCACACAGACAAAGAAACACCTTTGGAGCCAGAGTGGTATGGGGGACAGAGGATGGACCCAAAGAGAAGAAAGATTTGAGTGCAAATTTGGTTTCTGACTATTCCTGAGTGCAGACAATTTGGCAAGTTACTTAACCTATCTTCTTTACATCTGTAAAATGGGACTTATACTACTTGTCTAAGAGAATTAAAAAACTACCTGAGCTAATATTTCTGGAAGGTGTATCACAGTGGTTGCCATAACATAATCTTAATAGCGATCATATTTTACAGTCCTTTCTTTTGAACAGTGCATGAGAAGCACACAATAAAATCTAGCTACTCTTATTGTAAAACAATTTATCACTAAAGTACTAACTTTTTAAAAATTTAAATTGCAGAAATACCAAAGCCCACTAAATCCTTTCTACAAGGAGACGTTAATAATAATTTTAAACAATATTATTAAAATGGAAAAATAAACCTGGATTATTAAAAAAATTATATTCTAAAATACCCAATAATGTACATGTACAGAATAATATAGGGGTTATTAAGTGTTTATTGAACCCACTACAGGTATAAAATTTGTATAACTGCTGTTTCTCCTGCATATTTATTTGTCCAAACATTTTAAAACACTTTACACTTAAAATTTCTAAACTTAATTTTCCTTACTTTCCATTTGCTTAAAATTTTAATAAAATGTAATGCTTTAAATTAATTTAGTGCTATTTCTTACCAAAGCTATCTTTACAACCTTTAAAATAAACCTTTAAAAGTATAATTTTATCAGTAAGCTGTGCTCTTTTGTTGACAAAAGAAGAAATCAAATATGAATAGGAATGAATAAAATTGGAACTCGGAACAGGTAACACTTGAATGGTTTATAAATTTCATGTTTTTCCTCTAATATTGTGAAATACATCATTCATTTAAGTATCTCATAACATGGGGTAACAAGTCATATTATGAAATGCTACAATGAAGAACAAGTTTTATGAGGTGTGAGTCAGTCGGTAGCATGTAGTTTATACAGTGGATGAGGAAAGGTGTTTCAAATCTTTGAGGCTTTCATATCCTCAGTCTGTCATTTACTAATACAAAATTTAAAAATCAAAGCAATATGCTGAGAGAAAAAGATAGAGACTGCTCCTAATGTCTATGATTGAATTACCTGAACACTGAATTGCATATGATCTGATATTTCCCTTTAAAACTGTTCAGTCACCTCAAATGACCCTTTAATAATATGAAACTTCTAGTAAGAAATAAGACAATAGCAGGAGAGGAAAACATTCCTTTGGTAAATATGGCAGAGGATAAATTCAAATTCTTTAGTTTCACATTTTGAAGTCTAAATACTGTCTCTAACCTTGGTGTTACCATAGAGTTTTTCATCAAAATACTTCTCAATGATCTATGAACACACCTTGCTTGCATTATTATCATGTGTACTCTTCTCTTCACTGCCCTTACCCTTCTTTGATGTGCCTTTTCTAGAGCTTCTTATTTTCATGAAACTTTTCAGATAATTGCAGTGATTCCTTACTGTGATTCCTCCATTTTTGGAATTCATGGAAATTATTTACTTCCATTTCCTTCTCCCTAGTATCCCTTTTCTTTGGCAAGACTAAGCCTAAAGGCAAACAAGAAATATCCGCATGCAAAGGAAACCAAAAAATTACATACCACGACCCACACACATTTCAAGTCTCTATTTGCATTAAGTCCTTGACTGATTCCACATATACCATAGGATGTTTCTATTACTTCACAACTTCCCTTGTTCCCATTTTTAGGCGAACACACACACAAACACACAAAGGCACGTACATGAACACATCCACAAACACTGTTTTGATTTTTTTCATGTTAGTTTTGCTTTTACTAAAACTACACACAAAAGACATAGTGGAGTATATAATTTTTGATCTTAGATTTGTTTGCTCAGTGTGTTTTGAGACTCAGTCATGTTGTTATATAAATCAACAGGTATTTTCACTCCCGGGTAGAATTCAATTGTATGAGTATATGCAGTTTGTTTATCTGCTCTCCAACTGATAGCCATTTGACTCGTTGTCAGTTTGGAGCTGTCATAAATAAATTTGTTATAAATATATCTTACAAAAGTATTTTTATGTATTTGTAATTTTATTTCTTTGGGATAAATACTTAGTGGTATAATTGTATTGTAATATCAGTGTATCTATTTAACTTTATAAGAAAATTGGAAATTGTTTTTCTTTCTTTTTTTGTTTTTTTTTCAGATGGAGTCTCGCTCTGTCACCCAGGCTGGAGGGCAGTGGCACACTCTCGGCTCACTGCAAGCTCCTCCTCCCGGGTTCACGCCATTTTCTTGCCTCAGCCTCCCGAGTAGCTGGGACTACAGGCACCCGCCACCACACCCGGCTAATTTTTTGTATTTTTAGTGGAGACAGGGTTTCACCGTGTGAGCCAGGATGGTCTCCATCGCCTGACCTTGTGATCCACCCGCCTTGGCCTCCCAAAGTGCTGGGATTACAAGTGTGAGCCACCACACCCCGCATGGAAATTGTTTTTCTATGTAGTTGATCCATTTTAACTCCCACCAGCATTATAGAAAAGTCCCAATTACTCTACTTCCTTGTCATGTCAACATGTGGTCTTATTTGCCTTTAATTTTGTTCATCCTATTGATTATGAAATGGTCTCATGGTTTTAATTTGCATCTCTCTAGATCTAATTAAACTAAAGAGCTTCTGCACAGCAAAAGAAACTACCATCAGAGTGAACAGGCAACCTACAGAATGGGAGAAAATTTTTGCAATCTAACCATCTGACAAAGGGCTAATATCCAGAACCTACAAAGAACTCAAACAAATTTACAAGAAAAAAAACAAATAACCCCATCAAAAAGTGGGCACAGGATATGAACAAACACTTCTCAAAAGAAGACATTTATGCAGCCAACAGGCACATGAAAAAATGCTCATCATCACTGGCCATCAGAGAAATGCAATAAAAACCACCTCACACCAGTTAGAATGGCAATCATTAAAAGTCAGGAAACAACAGGGGCTGTACAGGATGTGGAGAAATAGGAACACTTTTACACTGTTGGTGGACTGGTAAACTAGTTCAACCATTGTGAAGGACAGTCGTGGCAATCCCCCCAAGGATCTGAACCTAGCAAACTACCAGTTGACCCAGCCATCCCCATTAACTGGGGTATATATCCAAAAGGATTGATAAATCATGCTACTATAAAGACACATGAACACATATGTTATTATGCGCACTATCTTCACATAGCAAAGACTTGGAAACCAACCAAATGTCCATCAAATGACAGGGACTGTATTAAGAAAATGTGGCACATATACACCATGGAATACTATGCAGCCATAACGCAAAAGATGGAGTTCAGGCCTTTGTAGAGGCCTGGATGCAGCTGGAATCATCATTCTCAGCAAACTATCGCAAGAACAGAAAACCAAATACCGCATGTTCTCACTCATTGGTGGATATTGAACAATGAGAACACCTGGACACAGGAAAGGGAACATCACACACTGGGGCCTGTTGTGGAGTGGGGGGACGGGGGAGGGATAGCATTAGGAGATATACCTAATGTAAATGATGAGTTAATGGGTGCAGCACACCAACATGGCACATGTATACATATGTAACAAACCTGCACGTTGTGCACATGTACCCTAGAACTCAAAGTATAATAAAAGAGAAAAAAATTGTACATTTTTAACATTTTTATAGATATTTTAATGTTCTCTTATATGAGATGATTCTCCACACTTGTGAGCACTTTTGAAAGTTGGGTTTCTGGCTTTTATTAATGATTTTAGGAATTCTTTATGTATTTTGTAAACAAATCTTTTGTCAATTACATGTAATGTGACTATAGTCTCCTAGCCTGAGGCTTTCCTATTTATTTTATCTAGTGGTGAATTCCAGTGAGCAGAAGTTTTAAATTGTGGTAAAATTCATTTTTTCCTCTTTCCTTGTATAATTAGGGTTTTCACGGTCTTACATAAGAAAGCTTTGCCTCCTTCAGCAGCATATAGGAATTATTTTATGTTCAAGAATCTCTTATTTTATTTTCTGTAGTTTTACGTGAATTATGAGGTAGCAGGTAATTTTCTTCATTAATTTATTTATTTGTTCCTCTTCCATTAATTGCAAAAGCTCTCCTTTCCTATTGAATAGTTGTGAAGCATTTGACAAAAATGAGTAAATCAAATAAATGTGAGTCTATTTCTGGATATTATTCTATTCATCATGCATAGATTTTAAAATTATTGTTTGAAGTCAATGAAGAGGGATTCAGAATGAATAATACAAGTTTCAACCTCATGGAGGTTGAAAAAGAAAAGAAAATTGAACTCAAAATTAGCCCAAGGAAGAAAATAATAAAGGTGTATTAGTCAGCTTGGACTGCCATAACAAAATACAGTAGACTGCGTGACTTAAACAACAGAAATTTATTTCTCACAGTTCTGGAGCCTGGAAGTCTCCCATCAAAGTGACAGCCAATTTGGTTCCTGGTGAAGGCAGTTTCATGGCTTGTAGGTAGCCACCATTTTGTTGTGTGAAGACATTGGCTTCCTTGTTGGATGAGAACACAGAGAGCATAAATGAGCGGGAAGGAGAAGGCAAGCTCTCTGGTATCTCTTCCTCTAGGGACACAAATCCTATCACAGAGCTCCACCTTCATGACCTTATCTAATCCTAATTTCCTGCCAAAGGCCTCACCTCCAAACACCATCACGTAAGACATTAGAGCTTCAACATACGCATTTTGGAGGAACACACACATTCAGCCCACAACAAAAGGTAAAAACAGAAATTAATAAAACAAAACATGAACAAAATATTTAAAAGAAACTTCCAAAGCCAAATTTGGTCATTTGAAAAGATTAAGTTGACAAAATCCTAGTACGATTTATTATGAAAAAAAATTAAGAGGAGAAAAAAGGGAAAAAGGCCAGTTACCAATATCAGCAATGGGCATCAGAATATCATGACATACTTGAAAGTCATAGGATAATAATATTGTGAACACTTTATACCTAAAATTTCAACATCTTAGATTAAATGGACACAAATTTTAAAAGACAGATTTTACATACACTTATTTTATTTGTTTTCTATTGACATGTAACAAATTACCACATATTTGCTGGCTTAAAACAGCCTACTTTTATTTCACAATTTCCATGGATCAGGAGCCAACAAGGTACAGATTACCTAGGTCAGGTAGGTGCCCATGCTCTGCAGATGCTTTGAAGCTCTCTGCTTTCTTCTTCTCTGTTGTCTAGTCCCTCTTTTAAAGGGTTTATCTAACTACATCAGCACCCCACTCTCAGCCCAGTGATATGGGAAGGGGGAAGGGAGGTGCTAGGTAGAGAAGGGTGGGGTACCTGGCGAGGCTTGCACCCTAGGGCCTGTGCCCAAGGACCTAAGTGAGAAGACGCACTCCTTTTTTTTATGCCTGAATGTTGCATTTTCCAAGACCACTCTGGCCTGCCACGCCCCCCATTCCTGCACCCATATAAACCAAAGACCTTAGCAAGCACACACACAAGTGGCTGAATGTCAAGTGGAGCAGAGAAACACAGTGATAGAGAGCAGCAGGGGAGCATGGCAGAGAAGGAGCAAAGAGACGTCTGAACGTTGTGAGGAGTTCGGCCAAGAACAGATGATCTCCAGGGGAAGATTATCTCCCTTACCCCTCCACCTTCTGGATCCCCATCCATCTCACTGAGAGCCAGCACTCAATAAAACCTTGCAATCATCCTTTGAGCCTGCATGAGATCTGATTCTGGGACACTGGGCAAGAGCTCAGGATACTGAAGGCTGTCACACTGGCCCTCTGCCCTTGCGATAAGACAGAGGGTCCATTGAGCTGATTAACATTTAAGCTGCCTGTGGACGGCAAAGCTGAAAGAGCTTTGTAACACTGGAGTTGCAGGCACACAGCCCTAGACACCACCTCAAGACCGACAGCCCAAAGCACTCTCCATGGCCTCTGCACCTGCCTGTCTGCATGCTCCCCCTAGTGGTTTGAGCTTAGGGGCAACAAAACAGGCGAGTCACACTCCTGTCAAACATCCTGCAAGGGGAATCAGGAAACTTTCCCATTTCACCAGGAAAAGCTCCCTTTTGACTATCATAAAGCCAAATGATTAAGGGCCTTAATTGTATCTGTAAAATTATTTCACTCTTGCAATACAACATAACCTAGTAACAGGAGTGATATCCAATTATATTCACATATCTTTCTCATACTCAAAGAAGTAGGGACTGTACACTGGGGAGTGAGAATCTCAGAGTTATCTTAGAGTTCTGCTTCCTACAATGATAAAAAAATCTGGAGAACCATATTGCTTCCACTTAATTCCTAGGATTCTTCCTAAAAAGTATAAGGTTTGCTTCCTGGAATATACAGGCTTTGTCTCAGAACTAAATGTGAGCAATTTTGCAGTGAACAGTTCTCCTTCAAAAACATCATGGTGCACCCAAGCAAAGTGAAGTATCTACGGACAGATTTACAGACACTGAGGCATACTTATACTATAATAATGATTGAGCTGTTGGCTTGCTAATGACTTCAAAAGTTTGTAAGTCTTTCTTGTGTGCCAGCCAAAAACATAATTATTTGAAAGCTCGTTGTCAACAGAATTGATAATCATTTAACTTAGTTGTGTGTGTCTTCTTTGAACACTACCAAATGTGCAGAGCAGCAGATTCTCCAAAGGGTTAACTTTTACATGCTGCCTGTATGATCTATAGATGGTCTTTAAAGAATCAAAGATGTCTTTATCTTCTCTTAGAAGATAAAGGAGAAATCATAATTGTTTTATAGGTACTATATATGTGAATTAGCTTATGAGAAACTCCTCAGCCAAGAATAATGAATGAGGTCCTTATTTCACAAGAAGATCTCAAAAAATAAGAAGAGAGAAAGATGTTGAACAGTTGTTTTTAAATTGTATAATTGCTATATATACACAAAAGATATATGGAATATTTCCTTTAAGAAGAATAAAATATGCTTGAAGATCTTGGTCCTCTATTCCCAAAAGATATATTATACCAAGAGCGATGTGGTGGCAGATTAGCAAGAGTTGATGTGGATGAATTTTAATCCATTCTAGACAAAAATGGGGAAGGTGGAGGGAGCATAGGGAAAGTCTGGAAGTAAGCTGACGATGTTAGAGATGCAAAACCAGAGGCAAGTAGAGCAAGATCATGAAGGTTCTGACTCTAATGGCGAGGATGTAAAAAGTATCGGGACAGTACATGGTGGTATTAATAAATTCTTGCCTTCTGTCATCTTTGGACCCTCTTAATTTTTTCATCTTGTTCCTCCTTTTCAACAACTAGCTAATTCTTCTTTCCAGATAAGGGTTTGGCTGGCAGTGGTCAAGGCGGATAGTAAAATGCAAAAAAAAAAAAAGAAGTTGGGGGTGTTGTCCTGGTCCTTCTCTTGTCATTAACCCGCATAGCATAATTAAATGGTTCTCACCATTCAGATCTCAACTCTAAGTTCACTCCCTCAATGTGACAAGTGACTAGGTCTCTATAACTTGCTGTATGGATTCCAACATTCCATCATTGCAAACGCAATGATCTATTATAGTATGATCTGTTATAGTTACAGTTTGTATTTTGGGTAACCTTTTGACTAATGTCTTTCTGCCCCTTTAGTCTATATGCTCTTTGAGAGTAGAAAGCGTGGTTCTTTTGCTTAGCACATCATGTAACACCTAACTTATAGTAGGTACCCAAATATTTTTGAACAAAAGAATGAATGTAGCAGTGAAATTCCATGAGAAGCATTTATACTTGTTTTTTCATAATGTATAAACTTTTCTATTGATAAAGTACTGAATAAAATCGAAAATATAAATCTCCCATACTCAGAATGAAACTTGAAAGTATGGTCAGAGATGACTGATGAACAGAATTTCTTTTAATTTAAACATTCCTGTTTTGCTTGATGTGGTTTCCATTTTATCTAAATAAAAGTGATAATTCAATTTATGTGTGTAGTTTCAAAATAAAAAAATTGCCATACTCTAAAAAGTATTAAAAAAGGAATGTCGAATGAGACAATGAATGAATCAAGAGTGTAATTTGGAAAAATATTCATATTTAGGGTAATGGAGAAAAAAGATAACATTAGCAAAGGAGATAATAAAGAAATATTAAACAGTTAATAACAAGACAATTGTGTAACATCATTAATCAGAGAGGAAACATCTGAGATCTTATTAACTTCACAAAAAGGCAAAGAAAATAAGTGTTCATTGGGCACCTGCTACTTGCTGTGCTTTGCAGGCCCTTTAGTATAACTTACATAAGTCTCACGATTACTATTCTTCTTTTTTTTTTTTTTTTTTTTTTTTTTTATCAGATGAGGTAGCCGCCTGTCAGAAAACTTAAATAATTTGCTTGCTGCAATAAAGCAAGTAGACTATTAATTTTAAAGTCAGACTTAGGTTCAACCAGAACTCATTGCCATGGACATTCTATTTCTTTTTAAAAATTATGCAGCTCTATAATTTTTCAAAATCTTAATAATATCCCTATCAACTCCTGTAAGAATGTTTCCAAAAAAGGATGTACAGCTACTGTGTTTATAGAGATTGGTAGGAAAATAAATAGATCAACAGGAGGTAATATACTGTGCGGGAACTTGGAAAGGAAAGGGCCTGTGCCTCATTCCTTTCCTATCGGGGAAGCTTAGGAAATGAGTAACCTCAACAAGTTCTCATTTGTAAATATGCTATTAACCTTGGCCCAGTCCCTCTTACTAACGTGATACTGTACTTACATAGAAAAGAGGAGTCCCAGGGCTGGACATGGTTCCTCATACCTGTCATCCCAGACTTTGGGAAGCAGTGGCGGGTGGATCACTTGAGGTCAGGAGTTCGAGACCAGCCTGGCCAATATGGCAAAACCCCATCTCTACTAAAGATAAAAAAAAA
>NW_016826690.1:810649-826559 GCF_001698545.2 Rhinopithecus bieti
AAAAAAAAATAGCTGGGTGTGGTGGCACGTGCCTGTAATCCCAGCTACTCAGGAGGCTGACACAGGAGAATCACTGGAATCCAGGAGGCGGAGGTTGCAACAGTGAGCCTAGATCTCGCCACTGCACTCCAGCCTGAGCAACACAGTGAGACTCTGTCGCAAAGAAAAAAAAAAAGAGAGAGAGAGAGAGAGAGAGACAGAGAGAGAGGAGTCCTTATCTAATAAATAGTTATATCAGGATATATCCAGACAGCCCAGACTGCAGTATTATAAATGAAACTGGCATTGTCAATTTATGCTGCAGGGCTGCCTGGAGAATGCGAGCTAGTGAGTTACACAATTACCAGAGTATAAAAGATGTTTCCCCAAATTAAAGTGGAAGTTTTGTGAGTTATGTTTTCTGTATCTTGTTCCGAAAATTCTATTATTCTGAAAACAAATGATGTTCTAAGAAAAAAAGATAGTGGACAATTTGGTGTGTTGTCTGACAGTTTCAGTCTCTTCTAGGAAAGACTGTTTCATCTGTATTTGTTTGCAGGTATTATTAGTACAGATTGGTGCTGGGTAATAGCTGTGATTACTATGAATCTGCTTTGAGGATTTAAATGTTTGTACTATTACGGAAATCAAAAGGAAAAGTGAAGAGGAGAGAGAATACTGACAAGAGGGGAGATGGCAGGACAAATATCTTAGGAGTCCTGCTTTCCATGATCAGCTAAGTATATGCAGGTGAAGTCTCCAAAAAATGTTCAATAAAAATGTTTAAAAGCAACTCATTAGGCTGACATTTACCTTATATACTCTCTGTAAATGTGAGCCTTTTAAGTGCAAATAACTTATTTGGTGGGAAATTGAGTTATTATATTAAAATTAAGTGTTTACTGTGCATATGCAAAGCTTTCCAGTGACTTCCAGAAATAACATACTTGCTCTCAATATGTGACTC
The DNA here is from genome assembly GCF_001698545.2 of Rhinopithecus bieti. Classification (NCBI taxonomy): domain Eukaryota; kingdom Metazoa; phylum Chordata; class Mammalia; order Primates; family Cercopithecidae; genus Rhinopithecus; species Rhinopithecus bieti. The sequence goes on from NW_016826690.1 coordinate 811,596, forward strand.
TGGTAATGAAAATAAGTTTTTAAAAGAATATCTTCCTATAAGTCAGATTCTCCCAAAACATGAGTTTAACACTCTGCAGGCAAAACTTTTGGAAACTTCAGGGTCAGTTTATTTTGATAACTAAGGAACTAACCCTACTCTAAGAACAGCATTACTCCAGTAGTGTAAAACAGATATACTGCCAAATAGCCAACAGAGTAAAGAAATAAGCACATAAATGTCAGGGAAATTACCAAATTCTAGCCACAGCAATGCGACTCTTGACCTTAATTGATTTATAGAAAAATGAACTCAGTTTACTCTGTGCTAAGTAGTCTCCTAATCATTGTTTAGAATCATTAACCAATTTTAGATTTAAAAATCCCTGTAGAGCTATTCCTGCCCTCCCTACCACCCTTCAGCTGTGCATGATGTAAATGCTTTCATCTGAGAAACACTTCAACAGCAAAACCATTTTCAATTCACAGCATCTGCCTTAATGGTTTATTAGTAGGGGCTAATATTTGAAACAACTGCTATTTTGTACGGTGCTTTACTACACCACTTGGAATGTTTCTTCTGATAGACAAGTAAAGGGACAATTTTCAGTATCTCCACTTTAACTCCAGCGTCCCCAAAGGTGAATTTGGCATATGTCATGTAGCCTGTATTTTACAGAAGTCCTTAAAATGGCATCTCCAAATTTGTTGAAAAAATCCACCCATATTATTACATGATAACGATAATAAACAGAATGAACTATTTTGTGTATGTCTTGCAATAATTTTAGCTTCATCAGTACTTTTCAATGTTTATTATTGCTAATTATTTTAAAGAATTTTAACTTCTAACTGGAAAAGTTTTAAAATACTTATCTTTGCTATTAAGTTTTAAAATAAGATTAAGGTAGATAATAAAATGGATTCATACTAATGAACACCTTCTGTTTTAAACAATAACATGGAGTCACCTATTCCAATTTGTGTTTTTGTAGGAATGTAGGACGCTTTGGTCTGTAATAGCTACCCCTCAGGTCACTTGTCCATTTCTGGCACAGAGCAATCTTATCAACTAGATCTTCATTATATGGAATGTAAAACTTTTATGAGCCTGAAATGGAATTCTGCTTGTATAACATTTGTGATTACAGCAAACTGATTACAGTGTCTTCACATATCCCTGGACTCATTAATCTCAGAATTTGAGAGATCTGAGGAACTATAGTTCGACCCCCTCATCTATGGTAAGAATCTTTCCATAACAATTCCAACAGATGTCACTAAGCTTCTAGTTTAACACTTTCATGGCACTAAGCTTCTAGTTTAACACGTTCACGTCAGAAAAATCACCAAGTCCCAAGGAATTATATTATTTTGTGAGAAAATTATAATGGTTAAAGAGCACTGGTTCTTTTTTAATGTTAAGAAATTTGTATTCTATTAGTTTTGTCACTTGAATAGTTCTGCATTACTGTATAAGATCACCTGAATCTAACTTCTTCATCTATAACAGACCCAATATATCTCAATTGGCTCTCTCTCCCTACCTCCCTTCCTCTCTCCCTCTGTTACCTGCAGCCATTAAAATCCTATTTGATACAGAGTCATCCTATCCTTAAGACCCACAGCAACCCAATTCACAGGCTCAGAAAATCATTCTTCCGGTTTCTAAATGATACTTAGAGAACCAGCGCTTGATGACTATACATCTTTGTAGTCGTGTGGATTAATATTTTTATATCTTAATTTTACCAGTAAAATATGGTGATTATAATAGTCTAAATCATTATTTTAGGATAGACTATTAACAATATGGAAAAAAATGCCTAGGGATTAGACAGTGTACTGAATGAGCTAATACTCATGCAATCACATTGGGATCTTTGTGACAAGTCTGTTGATCTGTGAATCATCATGTAGCATTTGTGAAAATATTCAAATATTAACAGTTAACAAATTCATTACCTATTTATTGAAGATCTGCTAAACTTCAGTGAGTTTTACAGATGGTAGGGATAAGAAAGTGAGCAAGAAACCCTGTGGTCTAGCAGGCTAAGACCAAACAGGCAATGACAAACAGCATGAAAAGTGAAAAGTGACGGCCGAGCACAGTGGCTCACACCTGTAATCCCAGCACTTTGGGAGGCCGAGGCGGGTGGATCACGAGGTCAGGAGATTGAGACCATCCTGGCTAAACGGTGAAATCCCGTCTCTACTAAAAATACAAAAAAATTAGCCAGACGTGGTGGCGGGCACCTGTAGTCCCAGCTACTGGGGAGGCTGAGGCAGGAGAATGGCATGAACCCGGCAGGTAGAGCTTGCAGTGAGCTGAGATAGTGACATTGCACTCCAGCCTGGGTGACAGAGCGAGACTCTGCCTCCAAAAAAAAAAAAAAAAAAGGAAAAGTGAGAAGTAACACAAGGATTGCTATCTAGCAGAGTCTGTGGAAGACATAGACTCTTCCAAGTGAACTATTTAAAATTAATAAACAATAAAGAATAAATCTGTTAACTAAATGAATTGAAAAAGGCAAGATGTTTCTGTTATGAGAAAAATTCCGTGTGAAGACTGACGATAATATACTTTATGAGATGAGTTAGAGGAAGGTTATTGTGGCTGAAGAATGGGAGACCATAGTGGATCAGTGCCTGAGGGACACGAAGGATCCAGGTCAGAGGGACTTAGAAAGCAAGCTAAAGAATGTTGACTTTAAGGGTTATGCTGGTATTTTCCATGCCCTCTATATACTAGGTATTGTAAAACATTTAATCTTTGCTAAATTCATAGGCAAAATGTAAAATCTCCTCCTTTTTATTTTAAATTTTATTCAGTTGTGGTAGAAGCATCTTTATGAGAGGGCTTCACTGGCTGTGACGTGTCTTTCACTACGAACTGCGTGTTCATATTCTCCATCCCTTTAATCATTGTGTTGTTCATCTTTTGCTTACTGATTTTTAAGAAATTGCTGGAGATTATGAGTATCGATTGTTCTTAGGGATTTTTTTCGGTCTTTTATTTACTTTGCTACTCTTTTAAGAGAATGCTAACTAGAGATTTTATAATTATATAAGTACATTTGTAGTTTCATAGACTTTAATATGTGTGCACAGTACAAAAATATGTGTGTGTGTGTGTGTGTGTGATTCAAATTTTCATACATACTTGTGCAGATAGTCTAGCTACCATATAGAGAAATAAGTGGAACAGAGCAAAATTGAAAGCAGATAGACTAGTAAGAAATTTACTGTGGTCATATCTAGGTTAATGGAAGGGGTCATCTCTAACAGGAAGAACTGGAATTATTATTAAGGATGATGTTAATAGTTAAACTAAAATTAGAATCTCTACTAAACGTATGTTTTGGTGAAGAAGCCCATGAGTAACAGTCAGTACTCTGTCTTTCAATTAATGTATTTGTCAAATATCAGTCATGCCAATACCCTCTGCAAAGAAGGAGAAGGAAATAAACTTTTTTGAATAACCGTGGAACATGAATTGTATATATTCATGCATTTACTTGGTGCAAGAAAACTGTGGGATTGAGATTATATCCCATATTTTTACAGGTGAAGGAATTGAGGTTTTGAAGTTTAAATAACTTTTCAGTCATCGAAAACCAGGATATAACAGAAGATTTTTGGTTCACAACCTGAAAATTGGTACTATCGTATAATAGGAGAGAAGGGAAAAAATCCAGAAAGTGAAAAGAATTAAAAATGAGACCAAGGATGAATAAAGAAACTTGACAAAGAGACTTGGTCACACTGAATTATCATTAGTTGGTATAATTAAGATTTAGAAGTCGAAAAGGGAAAGCTCAAGGTCAAAACCATTATCTGAACATACATTTTCAATAACTGCTCAGGGGTTAGGAAATCAGAGCACTAGCAAGCCATCCAGGAAAGCACCACCTTATGAGGTGTCCATCAAAACAATGAAAGAGAAAGAACAGTGAGCATTTACGCAAAATAAAATAGGAGAAGTGGGACTCGGAGATGGAGAAAGGAAACCAAAAGCCAAAAGGGAGATACGAGTGTTTAACGAAATAAGAAGATTTAATAGATGAAGAAATTAAATTTGTACTCAGAACCAACCAAACATAAAAGAGCCACACAAGGTCAATGTGTGATATACAACTTTTGATGGTCATGAATAGGCTCACACATCTCAAGATACCTCAATTACCAACTTAAAATCCTCCCTACCAGAATCACTTCATAGAGTTGTAGCATGGTTAATTTGAGTGTAAATCATCGTGGAGTGACAGGACATTTGCCTGCTTCTATTCTCTAGCACAGTTTAGTTTGTCAAACTGGAAGGCTGCAACACAAACAGGCCAAAATGTTGAGGTTTTGGTGCAAAGGGTAGATAATGCATATGACACAGTAGATATGAAAAATTGTTCTTGTGAGACAACTTTTGAAATTTATATGGGAAAGGTATTCATGAAGAATCATGACCTAACTGTCCTTTAAGCCTATGTCTCAAGAATCAGTTCCTCAGATATAACCTGCAATAATTCCTAGGGAGTGTGTCAGTTATTTTTAACACATGAGAGTCAACTGTACAGGGCAAGATATGTTCCCTGTACATTTCCCTGTAATTAAGAGAGAGACTGTTCTTTAACTAAGATCCTGGATCATATATTGCTCATTATACTTCATATTTCAAATTCTTGATTCATTAGGAATTAATGAAATAACATTGTTGGATTCTAAAAACAAATAAGCAAGCAAGAAAGAGAACATGCAAACCATCAAAAGACCCTGGCGATTGCTCTGTGACTCACATGAATAATCTCAATTATTTGGGACAAACCATTAGGATGTTATGTACTCGATGGAGAAATAAAGACTTTTACAGCTGGCTAGAGTTATCCAATGTTTGACCTTATATAGCAATGGTCTTCAGTCATGATATACTCTAGTTCATAGTTTTATTACTGTATTACCAAGGAACAAATATTTACTAATTCTTACATAGACTTCAAATTAGCATACTGGCCTAGGGCCTGTGATTAATGAGACTGGATCTGAAAAACCACGCCATGGGTAATTAATATTGAAAAGCACGATCCGCTGAATTAATAATGCATTTCTGACAACCACTAATAATCATTTATACCAGATGTAGCTTCTCTGTAATAATAAACTGCTGAAATGTTTTAAGCTTCTAAAGTAATTTGTTTGCCAGGACTTTTAAAAAAAAATAGAACCTGTTCAAATAAATTTAGATGAATAACATATCTCTAAATCACCTATCTGTACTTTTATGGTTTTTATAAAATAATTTAGATTCTATAAAAATGCTGTGATATTGTCTATGAGCACACGAAGTTACTATCTATTCTGACGGGTGGACTTTTAGTCTGTTTACTGACAGTAGGTTACTAAGCAGCAGAAAAAGGCTTTTAGAATAATAATTGAGTGTCACAAGAGTCATCAATGATACTAATCAAAAAATTATACTTTTAAAAAATATGAAAATCTATAAGGTTAAAATGTGACTTGAAATAAGTTATCTAAACCATTGATGCTTCTACTCCTCAAACATACCTATTTTTATTCTTTTAAAATTTGTTTACAAATCTTGTCTAGATAATAGATCATACATATGTATGCATTTTTTTACACTGAACCATATGACCTTGCCAGTTTTACCTACAAAATAGCAGTTTCTATTTTGAAGCCACTATTTCCACCGTTTCACATTAATATATTTTCTGATTTGTTTTAGATTTACTTTTGTAGCAGCATATTCTTTCCAAAGCCATTTCGAAAAAAATTGTCTCTATAAGTAATACGGTAAATCGATGCTGAAATTTTTACCCCAAGAGTCTTAAAATATAAAGCCACTTTTCAAAATTTGTAAACCTAGTTTGAGAAATTTAAGAATTGAAAAAATTACTTTATATTATAACTGAATTTTTGTATATTTTATGTAGTCATGGTCTACCAATTGCTCTTAGCAATAATGTATCCAAATTGTATTTGGTACTTAGTTTTCCTTTTTTTTTTTTTTTTTTTTGTTTTGAGACGGAGTCTCGCTCAGTCGCCCAGGCTGGAGTGCAGTGGCCGGATCTCAGCTCACTGCAAGCTCCGCCTCCCGGGTTTACGCCATTCTCCTGCCTCAGCCTCCCGAGTAGCTGGGACTACAGGCGCCCGCCACCTCGCCTGGCTAGTTTTTTGTATTTTCAGTAGCGACGGGGTTTCACTGTGTTAGCCAGGATGGTCTCGATCTTCTGACCTCGTGATCTGCCCGTCTCGGCCTCCCAAAGTGCTGGGATTACAGGCTTGAGCCACCGCGCCCAGCTAGTTTTCCTTTTATTGTTTTGATTCCAAAATTATTGGTTATATTTATTAAGTGAAAATAAATTATCTCTCATCCAACAGCCATGGAAAAATATGATTTAATACTAATTATGATTTTTATCTCTAATCTATAACAAAATTTTGGATATAAATCTTAATATAATCAGTAATATCTTTCATTTAAGAAGTTAAATTAAACATCGACCCTTCATACATCTGATATGGATTTAATACAAGGTAATATACGCTGATTATGAAAATAAGTAGCTATTTCTACAGAAAGATCAGAAACAATGGATATTTTAGGTAAATTAAATTTGTTATTAAATTTTTTGGCAATTATTTTACTGTATTTTATGTTGTACATAATTAAGTGGTAGTAAAAGGTGGAGTTATATCTGTATAACTTTAATGTCTATTAAAATTTTAATGTCTATTAAAATGTCTTTATTTTCAATACTGCAGTCGTATTATAGCATAATGTTTAAAGGGGTTTTACATATTATGAACCTAGTAAAATATGCTTTCAAAATAGTTTAATTTAGGGATACTATGTGTTCTAATGCCACAATACATCCCTAAGAAATATTACATGCTTAGAGACAATATTAAGAAACCCATCTAACTCGCCTGAAGCAGAAAACTACTTAAGTTAGCTAAATCAAAAATAGAGAAATTGCTAAAGGGATCTATTGCAGATTCATAACCTAAGGGAAAGGGAAATACAGCCAGCCACAGGAAGACTGGAAATAAGGTCATGGATGGAAGCTTTTCTTTCACGGTCCACTGTCTCTAATGCACTCATCTCTATCATACCGGCCTTTCCTTCTTCTCTCTGCCATGTGCCAAGCATTGCTGTCCAAGAATCATTCTATGTAAGTTCACCTTACACTGATCTATGTGTGTCTTTGGGGACATTTTTATAAATGGTGAAGTTTTTACATACATATAGGGATTATATTTGGTTTATTTTCTGCTATGGTCAGATGTACATACATCTAGATTACAGTGATGCACGTCATCATGGAGATCATAGGGCCTATGATATTTATATTCGTATGAAGAAATAGAAAGATAAACACATGTTTAATTGTATTTCAGAAAACAGAGTAGATACAGAAGCCCCCAGATATGTAAATGACACTTTTTAAATGTTTAATTCTGAGAATGCATACCAGCTACCATTTCTTTGTAACTATCATACATTTTTCAGGAACAAGTTCAATAAGCCAAGTTAAATTTTTATGGATATTTGAACTACATGTCTTCAAGCATGTTTTCATAATTTGCCACTTGTGATGTTTTCAAATCAAATATTATTAAAATATAAAACTTATTGTAAAAGACTTGTATTTAAAAGGAAAGAAAATAATTTGTATCATTTTAAGTACCATACGTTAAGTAGGTAGTTGCTAGATCCTTAGGAGCAAATCTGGGTAAATCTCAAGCAATATACAATTTATAATCTCTTACTTCACCTAAATAATTAATTTAGTAATGGCTTTGTTGACTAAGTAGAATGTTTGTCTACAGAACCTTGCTATGTACGTGTGTTACCCTCCAATGCATCCTTATTTGTAAAACGATAGCGTTTTTACTGCAATATTACCTATTATAAAACATAAAGTCTATTTTCATAACATGTTCACGGTTTTTTATTACAATTTTAAAACTTTAAAAGTTTATCTTATACAACAATAAAAGCTCTTTTTTTTCAAATATATTTTTCCAACATATCTTATATATTCTTTAAAGCATTCAGTTAATATTCAAATTATATTTTCTTCATACTAAGTTTTGATAGAGAAATTTTTTTTTGAGACGGAGTCTCGCTCTGTCGCCCAGGCTGGAGTGCAGTGGCGCGATCTCGGCTCACTGCAAGCTCCGCCTCCCGGGTTCACGCCATTCTCCTGCCTCAGCCTCCCGAGTAGGTGGGATCACAGGCGCCACCACCACGCCCAGCTAATTTTTGGTATTTTTAGTAGAGACGGGATTTCACTCTGTTAGCAAGGATGGTCTCGTGATCCGCCACCTCGGCCTCCCAAAGTGCTGGGATTACAGGCGTGAGCCACCGCGCCCGGCCAGTTAGAGAAATTTTAAATGACAAAAGTGGAGGAAAATACTGAGAAATATTATTTTGTGTAAATAATCTTAAGTACAGTTTTCAAGTATTGAATGGCTTGATAACAAGTTTTTCTCTTTGTAATTAAAAAAGTCACTAAAATTGTGTACATTGCAATGGGATTAAGTTAATAAATATAATTTTAAAAATATTTTAAATTCATTTTCCTTGGAAATTAGGATAAAATCAAATTACAATGGTGATATATCCTGCCTTTTAGCTGATCCATGTTTCATCACATTAGTAAAAACTGATAATGTAACTTTTGATTCAGAACTTACTCTTTACCAAGCGAAGTGTTAACTCAGTGAACTGTTTCATTTCAATTTCCGTCAACTCTATGTATTAGGTGTTATTATCCCCTCCCACACCTGCCTATTAGCAGAGTAGGAAGCAGGCGTTCAGAAATATTAGCACCTTGTGCAAAACCACTATTTTTGCGCAAGTAGCATTTTGTTGTTTTTTTGTTTTGCACAATGTTTTTGTTTTGATTTGTTTAGTTTTGGCTACTGGTGGTGGAGCCAGGATTCTAACTGGCTTTCTCTCCACAGCTCTGATCTAAGCCTTCCATTATGGACAATCTTCAGAGGAGCACGCGTCTTTGCTGGCTGGCATATCAACATTCATAATCCTGGCATGTGGAAGAATACTCTGATTATAGCCCCAGATGTTAGCGTTAAAAATTCCTTCTAAGGCATTTCTTTATTCTTAAGTAAATCCTGTTAAGGAAAAATAGGAATTTATAAGAGATTAATAAATTAATGTGAGTTATCACACTACTTTCTAATTTGACAAAATCAGGAGCTTTTAGAAAATAAGGACATTGCCCAAAGAGGAAAAGGAGACAATTCAGAGGGCTCAGAAGCTAGAATTAGCTTTTTGGGGAACTAATTTAAGAGTAAAGAGGCTCCTTAATGTCTATTTATTGTTTATGAAATTGAAGTAGATGTCACTTAAATCTAATAATTGACTTACATAACATTATTGATTTTTTTACCCTGATTTTTCAAATGATCTGTGTTCATTATATTTTGACTTCTCTGTAATATTTTGCATAAATGATAGTCAATCAGAAATCACAATATGCTAAGTCTAAATGAACTTTAGAAAGGGAATGACGAACAATTTGATTCAAGATTAACATTATAATTGACATTCTTAAAAAATATTTCAGCATTACTGGAAAAGGATCATGTTACTTTTGTAATTTTCTATTGTTAAGTGATAAATCAAAGAGGTAAAGAAAAATAAAGGATACAAGACAAATAATTAGAGTTCATTGTAAGCTGGGAAGAAAGCAATTCTTGTTAACTAAGTCAAATTGAAAGAGAATACACTTAAGAAAATGTAAAGCTCACTATTACATTTCGTCTAATTGGTACATCAAATTAATGCAAATTACTCCTGCCCCCAAAAAGGGTTTATAAATGAGAGGCTTTCTAAGGCAGAAGTGTCATTGTAGTGTAACTTTGAGTAGGTACATGTCCCTATCAGCTGATCTTATCTTCCAAGCCTACAATTATTAATCCTCTGTGTGTAGTGCTTAAAATGTGGTACTTCGCATAAGAGGGCTGTAAAGAAAGAACAAAGACTTGTAAAGTGCCAAAGGAAGAGGATCTCAGGTCCATTTTGTTGATTAACAGTCCTTAGTACGAGGAAAATTACAGGAAAGAATCTGTAGCCCAGGACGGAGCTCTTAACTCCAGATTGCATGGTATTAGGAGTACAACCAGAACAGAATTCCGATGAAAAGCCTGGTAGCAGTGACCAGTGGTATTAAAACACATAGTGATCTAATAAATAGCCCTTCATGTTGCTTAGTGGTTAGGGAAAGCATCTAATTCACAAGGCGAGTTACTCTCTAATAATTGGAAACTATTATCTGGCTTCTAAAATCCACTTCAGACATCTGTTTGGCCACAACACAATCTGATATGATCTTGATGAACAAGATGAAACAGCTCCACCTTAAGCAGGTGAGTGGAACACTACATAGCACACTCGCCACCTAGTGGATATTCACTGTAATTTTAGTTGTTGTTGTTTTTTATTAATCTGTTCTAGAATAAATGTAAACCACACATTTCATTTTATAAAATGAAAGTGTGTGTGTTAGTTTCTGTTGCCTGATACTGTGGTCAAGACTATTCTGACATATATTTTACAATCTGAATAGTTTGTAAAATGTGAAAATAAAAATCCCTTACACAGATGAATATAAAATTTCTTTGGCTAGATCAGATGAATCAAAGCTTGTCCTGTAAAGAGGGTCAACCCTTGTAAAAGTTTCTCCTGCTGATTCTTCTTCCTTTTATTTATGACTTTTATCTAATCTTGGGGTCACTGAAAATGCATCGTCCCTGCTGGATCTTTTATCTAGTTTCTATCCAAGATCCATATGAAGTGGGGTTGCTCTCTCTCGTCTAAATGTCTTGGTTTGAAAACAGAATTCCTTTCTTCCATGAGATCGGAATAACTAACGCAATTTTACCTTTTTAAAATCTTTTTCCCCTATATTGCCTCTTCATCAAGGTACTCGTTTAATACCCAAAAATATAAATCTCCAATATTGGAAATTTAAGCTTGATGATACACCAAGGAGCAGCTGTTTTAGGATTTTTCAGGCCTTCCCAGCACCTCTCAGATTGCAGGAGAGCTGCCAATCTGCTCGTTCACAATGCTAGTCATGGCCTCAGAGTTTCATTTTACCATCTGGCACATCAGGATCACCTCCCCAGATAGTAATCATCATCCCAACAATAATATAGTGAAATCAGAGTTGGAGGACTGTAAAGAATTTTTAAAGGTTATTGCATATGCTACCAGAGTTTTCAGGGCTGCTTGGTACTTGTCTATTTCATAACTCCATATCTGATGACTGGCTAAGTTTTCTCTGCTCTGTCCTTATAAGCCTAACACCCGTGCCACTGATATGTACTCATGAAGGCGGTTTCATTAGTGACCCTCTGCTGTTCCACACTAGGCAGATAGTGAGTTACCCAGACGTATCCACCTATATGCTAACATTTCCCTTTACATCATTGAAGAAAATCTATTTCTCCATACTTGTATTTGAGGCCCAATATTAATTGATGGCTTCTGTTGTTGCCATAATCCACTTTTCTAAATCCCTCCAAATTTCATTTCCACTTTGGTACATTTATGCTCCTTGTGTAAAACCCCTACCCTATTCTCAGTTTACCTAGTGTAAACTTTTCACCACATGAATCAAACATCAACCCATACAATGAATTTTGCTCGACACAAAGCAATCACAGCAAAATAGAATCAGGAAAAATAATGTAGCTCATACGATGAAATGACATTAATATATAGTTAATGGCATTAAAGACAATACGGTTACAGATTTACCATTAAATATAATTGGGTTCTCTTATGCATTGTAGCATGGTGATGATTCTGTAGTGTAAGTGTTATACTTAACCAGCAGAGGGTTTTACATGAAAACTCTGGTACTGAATTCTAGCAAATGTTTATACAGACTAAACAAGGTTGCAAGCCTGGAAACCCAGGACCAAGAACCATAAAATAGAGAGATAAAATCATATGTGTGTGTGTGTGTGTGTGTGTGTGTGTGCTCATAGGTTAAAAAAGTTAAGAAAGTGAGTAATTTTTCAGAAACTTTAGGCAATGACATAAAATTTAAACATTTTCAGTTCTGCAGCTTATGACATCACGTGTGCCCAATTTGATATAGATATCAAACTATGTCTCTCTTCTCTTTCTCCTTTTTTATCACATGCTAATGAAAACAAAATTGAGAAGATTCATATTGGAAACATTTTCAACCACCCAAAATTTCTCATCAATATTTTTGGTGACCCAGTGGTGTGATGGGATCAGCTTGTACCAGCTTACAAGAGCTGTATGACCCACGTATTAAATAGTCAAGAATCAGTCAGTTCTTAAGCACAGTCATTCTTGATTTCTTAAAGGTTATATGCCTTTACAATTAAATAAATTCTATAAAAACAACTATATACTAATATTAAAAAATCACCAGTTCCTAATTTTAAATGTTTTATTATCTATGCTTTTGAGATTATTTATGTCTATTTCAACAATGTGATGGAAAAATGTAAAATGATGAACTACTGTACATCCCGTTGTAACTCCTTATTCAATGATGTCATGTTAATACGTTTAAATCAGCCTTGGTGAGGGTATTTACAGCATGAAAATCAACATATGCTACAATTCAAGGCTTTTTACTCTAGGGAACTAGCTTCAAACATCTATCAGGATATCAGTGGATGATAACATAATGTGGATACACAAGGCCCAGATTCCAAATGTAGTTCTGTGATATTAGCCTGTTCATTAAACTTTAAAGCCTGTTTATTATACTGATCTACAAAATGAAGTGTCGAAGACATTGATTCTCGTAAAGACATTACATTTTAAAATCGAGTTCAACTTTGCTTCCTAGTGGGCATAAAGGTAGCATAAAGCAGGGACATCAAGCCTACAGAAAGACAACATATTTTAAAATGGCATGTAATATATCTCAATAATGTATCAACCTTAGTGGCAGAAGTTTTATTTAAAAAAAAGAGATGTTCAGGAAAAATTTCAGATGACTTGATGAGCAAATAGGTTATATTTATAAAATATATAACAATTTAACTTTGCCCATTTGGTCACTTTATCCTAAGTGGAAATTGACTTATTCCTTTCCATATTACTTTTTGACGGAGCTGGCACTCAAATAAAATAGAAATCCACAGATGATGTTTTCCTATTAGTAGGTTAAATTTGTTAAACATTATGTAACTATTTTAAGTTGACCATTGAAATGCATTTATCATACTTTATTTCATTTCCTTCTGTTATAGACATGCTGAAACTTTGCTTGCAATAGAGAGATGTTTCTATTTTAAATCCTTCCACATCTTAATTGCAACATGAAAGCCATGTTTAAGATAATCTTTTTTATAAAGGAAAATTGTTCTTTTTAAAAAAGTAAATAGTAGCTCCATTCTTATATGATAAGGAGTAGAAAGAATAGTAGAACAAACATTTGACAACGTGTCTGAAAAACTAAGTGTTTGTCCCAGTTTCATAACTTATATACTATTTGAAGAAGAAAAAAAAGTATCTTGGGTAGAATGAACTCTCAGTAAAAACATGTATTTTCAGGAAAATTAATTTAGTTTTTAAATAACCACTTCCTCTTATGATTTATTAACAATAAAATCTTCTAAATGTCATAGAAATCAGTACACATGTTAATCACTGCTAACTTACTTTTGAATATATCTACACTGACACATATTAGAACACCTTACTCCTTAAAAATATAGTGGTTGCTTTGTAGAAATGGAGTCAATCAGGCATCTCCGATACTGGCACGTAGTAGATACTCAATACAACACGTGGAGTGAATGAACACAATCATTTCTTTTATTGAGATTCACCACACAGTCCCGAGTGAAGAAACAAAGTGAGAAGAGCCGTCAAGTTGAAAAGGTAATTTAACATTAATAGCAAAATGCAAACATACATTCCACTTTGATTCTTTCTGTTCTTCACTGGTTTGAAGCACTCACAGTTACCCAGTCAACTGGACTTAGTTGAGTGTGCCATCATGCATTGCACTGCACTAGGTACCATGCAGAGGAAGGCAGAGTCATGGTACCTGTCTGGGAAATCCATAATGAAATATCCATAAGAGTACCACCGCTATAGGATTTATATATATATATATGTGTGTGTGTGTGTGTGTATTTATATACACACATATATACATATATGTATATCAAACTTCCCAACCCAGGATTATAAGGCAATTTCTTCAAGTTGATTTGTGATTGAGTACAAAATTTAACACCTGCCCTTTTTGTAAGCATCATGGTTCCTAAGTCTTGCATGTTCGAGGCACCTGTCTATGGTGAAGGCTGCAGGCAGTGAACTTCAAAGTGGAATGATCTGTGCCACCTCACACTCACAACAATCCTGGACTTCTGAGACCTGATGTACCTCTGCTTGTGGTGGTGATCTCCTATTATCATGGATGCCCCTCACATGGGAAGACTTAATTTCCTGACTCTTCTCAGTCCTGCGTCTCTCCCCAGAGATGTGATCAGTGGTGGTGGCAGAGAGCTGAAGGACTTGGGAACATTATTCAGTGTTCCAATTATTAGGAAAAATGCAAGCAGATGGAGCAGGGAAATAATATCTTTTGCTAATTATTGGAATGGATGAGCTGACAGAACTTTACACTCTCCCACGAGAGCCAAAGGGTCATGGATCTCTGGCCAATTCTGGCCAACCTGGCTGGCTGCCACTGAGCACAGAGGCTGCCGTCTGCCTTTCTCTTTTGCTCACCTGAGGCATTTGTGGGAGAACCCTTATACTCTTTCCTTCCTTCCTTCCTTCCTTCCTTCCTTCCTTCCTGCCTGCCTGCCTGCCTGCCTGCCTGCCTTCCTTCTTTCCTTCCTTCCTCTCCTTCCCTTCTTCCTTCCTTCCTTCCTTCCTTCTCTTCTTTCCTTCCTTCCTTCCTTCCTTCCCTCCCTCCCTCCCTCCCTCCCT
>NW_016826690.1:827178-855402 GCF_001698545.2 Rhinopithecus bieti
CACACCATTACCTCCGGTACAAATGAGCTTCTTCTGAGGTTCATGCTTCTCATCTTCCAAGAAATACTCTCTTTCCTATTATGCCACAAGACCCCTAGCCTTTTTAAAATCCAAGGAAACATTCTGTACTAAGAAAAATAACGTGATCTATAGTATCAGATGAAGGGAAGAACTTAATTTTAGGTAATGTTTCCAACCCTTCATAACATAAAGATATCAAACCCTTCATAACTTAAAGATATCAAAATGAGAGTTTTCCAACAGAGAAGTTCAGAAAAGCAATACATAAATGTGAAGTGAAAAAAATGTAGAATTCCATTTCTCTTATTAGCGTGATGGATTTTTTTGTTAACAGAATTTGACCCCTAACACAATAAAAGTTTAAGTCTACTTCATTTGGCATTGTAAAATAATTCTCTGATGAAGTATATTACTAAAGAATAACATACATCACAGCATTTATCAGTTCTTGGAGAAGAAAAGCAGCTTTACAAATGATTCAGTGACTCAACACATAAAGTGAATTTTGCTTATTCAATCATGCATTATCAGAATATGCAGGATTTCTTTCTGTCCTTTTGTATCTGATGGGGATATATAATCACAGACTTACAGTTGGGAGGAACCAAATATTACTATTATCTCTGGTTCACAGATAATTTAAAAAATAAGACGTAAATAATCTTTTTTTTTTTTTTTTTTGAGACAGAGTTTCACTCTTGTTGCCCAGGCTGGAGTGCAATGGTGCAATCTTGGCTCACTACAACCTCCGTCTCCTGGGTTCAAGTGATTCTCCTGCCTCACCTTCCTGAGCAGCTGGGATTGCAGGCATGCATCACCACGCCCAGCTAACTTTGTATTTTTAGTAGAAAAGTGGTTTCTCCATGTTGGTCAGGCTGGTCTCCAACTCCCAACCTCAGGTGATCCGCCCGCTTCGGCCTTCCAAAGTGCTGGTATTACAGGCGTGAGCCACCACACCCAGCCAATATCCTTTAAAGAAGAAAAATCTTGCTTCTATTCACATAGCTATTCTGTACTTGAGTTGAAATGTGAACATAATTCATGGTGAGTATTTTTTGGACACATTGCTATGCATAGTTATTGACCTGCAAGCATGCGTGCGTACACATACACACACACGCACCACACACTCTCTCTCTCTTAATATTTATCCTAATTAGAAATCAAGGAATGCTGTATTATGTTCTATTTTGCCTGTTACCTTGACAATAATTAAAACAGCAAATCTAATGTTAGAATGATATAGGAATATTTAAATTCATATACATTACAAGGGGTACATTTAAATTGTGAAGAAAAAGTGAAAATATATTCCAAATGCTTAAAATGTCACTGTATCCCTTTGCCTATTCTATCAGATTCAGACAGAAAATAGATGACTTACTCAACAGATATAAATAAGGGGAGATTGATGGAGGTGCTATTTGCAGAAGTGTGGCCAAGAGTAAAAGAATCAAAGCATATGAAGCATTTAGCGACTAACAACATGGGAAGCCATTTCCACCTCTGAGGCAGAAGAGATAAGTCTAGTGACTGATGAAACCCAAGCATGAAGAAAGAGGATAGGAGATTAAACCACAGACCTCAGCTGTTGTCAAACCTGAGGCCAGCCACTAGGAGTTGGAAGCACTGTGGAATAAGCACCCCAACTTCTCTTTCCTCCCACCAGCTAATCTGCCAGTGCCAGTGGCTTTCATTGTTGATGGGGGGAACAATGGAAAGCCAAGGTCCCAAGTGATGAAACTCATGGGGTGACCCTGCTTTGGAACCAGGTAGGACAGAGGAGGGCAGTAAATGGATCTTTGGGGTTTACTCATGGAAAACAGAGAGTGATCTGCACACTCATCAAGCCATCCCTGAAGAAGAAAGCTGAGATTAGTGCAAAAATGTCTATGCAAAATGCTAATGCTAATGCTAACATTATTTAGAAACATAAGATCATGGAAATAATATATATAATCAGAAGTAAGGTATTGGAGAACTAAAATTTGGAAGTGACTCATACATTTTCAGTTGCAAATCGTGAAATAATTTAAATTAGCATGGTTCAATGGAATATGTATTGGGGTGCACATATTCATGTTATGTTAAGTTAAAATGAGAAGGCTACAAAACATGTACATATACATATGGGTATGAATATAATTACTGCATATTTATATTAATGCTTATATAAAAACTCAATTCATTTGAAAGACCTAAAATTAGGAGTTTAGAGTAGATTGAAAGGAGGATGAACTCACCAATAATAGAGTAACATTATTCCCTAAAGAACTTTAAATGTTATTTGTTCCCTTTCAAGTTTAATTAGAATCATGGGGCAGAGTGTGAGTAAAAGTCTTTGTATTGAAATGAATGTGATATTATTAATTCATGAGCACTGAATACAGTTTTTCTATATAAGAACAAATGTAAAGTTTATTAATGTAAACACAATATGGATTTCTTCTAAGTTAAGGTAATTGGTAGAGAAACAATTGACTAATAATCCTAGTTGCAGTGTGGCTTTGCGACCAGGAATATAGAATGTTTAAAAACTGTATTGTTGACTATTGTCAAATAAGATCAACCGAGAAAAGTGGACATCTTGCAATCAAGATTTATGATTACTTATCATTCTATTACATTCATGCCTGTAGCTTCTGATTTTTATATACTCGATCTTTTCTACTTGTATGAATTTTAATTGAAAAATATATCACAGCTTTTTTTCAACGAATAAAAGCAGTAAAAGAAAATGAACAACAAGAAATATCAATGCCATGAAACACGGGAAAAATATGAAGGAAAGACTCCCAATTCTAAGTGCTCAAAGTAACAAGACAAAGTTATATATGGCTGTCATATTCAAAAGAGATTATTGTGGAGGGAAAGAAAAGTGACATGGAAATGTAAATGATGACCAAATGGTGATATTTGGAAATCAATAAAAGATAACAGGCTAAGTGAACACTAAAAAGATGACAATTACAAAATAATAACAGAGGAAAGTTAAGAATTAACTCAAAAGTTAATAATAATAAAATTAATAAATATTTCCATGCAGCCGAAACTTTCAGTTTTTACTGTTTGCCTTCTACTACTGCTGCTTCACCAGAATCTTCTAATAATAATCTGAATTCATTGATATCTGCAAGTAGCTTGCTTTCCTTTAGCAATGCCCAGCAACAACTTCTATCCATAAACAACCACTGATGCACAGTGCTGTATCATTTTAGTAAATGTTAACATAATGTTATAATCACTTCCACAGATTAAAATATTATATGCACATTTTAAAAACAGAAACTGTGACAAAGATCTAATTGTATTATATGATCAAAAGGAGAATGTCACAGAAAGGGGATATACAAAGAAAATAAATGAAGGTACATCTGCCTGGAAAGGAATATCATGATTGTTTCATTATTGTTCCAGCTTTTCCAGCTTCTGGAAATTGGAGGCAGGGTGGGAATGGGGTGCTGGTAAATGAGCTGGTTAAAAACAGAATCCTTTTAAAATAAGCATTTGAATGAGAAAAGAAAATAATCTAAAACACTGGAAATTTTCCTAGACTCGGTGGACAAGGAATGGTCAGATTTCTCACTTATAATAAAGTCAGTAATTACTGCTCTCTTTTCACATTTTTTCCCTGCTTGCTTGTACCTTTGTATCTTCCATTCTCTCTCTCACTTTCTGTTTCTCTGTCTCTGTCTCTCTCTCTTTTCCCTCCCCCACTTTGTCTCTTCTTTCCTTTCTTGCTCAAATAAAATGCCTAATAATAGTTATTGAGTTGTTTATTTCCTTCTCCTCACTTAAAAGACAATTGCAATTGAAAATGTTTATGGTTCTCTATGTATCATAAACAATTAAATTAATTCTTATTTGAAGGTGATCTTCCATTGATTATTCATACTCAATATAGGATGATGAATTTAACATAAGTGGAAACTTAAAGATCCCTTTATGAAAAAAGCGATATATTCTAAATCTGTTTTCTCATTAATCCTTTTGCTGCCACGTTCTTTCTCATTTGCTATATTGCAACCTTTGAAGGCAATGTAACATATTAGCTAAGCCCATGGCCTCCACGGCCAGACAACTGTGTCCAGGCTCTGCAATTTACTGGATATCACTGACTTTCGATAAGTTAATATGTCCGTTCCTCGGTTTCCTCTCTTGTATAGTGGGGATAAAATAGTTGCCGTGAAGATAAATGAGCTAATTTTTGTAGTTTTGGAATGGTTCCTGGAATTGCCACATGCATCTATGAAATAATAAATCAAAACTCTTAATTTCATAGAACTTACTTGGGTAGCAAAACCAGCTACTGAGCAGCCAAAATAGATACCACTAATCATTCTAAATTTCAGGTCTAAGATTAAAACAATGGAAAAACATGCTTACTAATGAAAGTATATTGAGAATTCCATCACTGGATTGATGGCCTTCATTCTGTTATTCAATAGCTCTTGAAGGGGTTGCCAGTCTGAACAGAAACAGTCATTCTTGTAGTTTTCTTCCTTCCCAGTCACTCTAAATTAGAAAATATTTCAGAAATTCAATTTTCAAGACAATTTGTGTTAGGGTTTAATGGTTTGTAGGTGCGTAACTACAGGAAGACTGAGTTAAAGGCAATCCCCACAGGCAATTGTAGACACACAACACCATTTTAAACAAATATTTTATAACACTATCTGAAACAAAGGTTATAGATAGTATAACAGATTATACAATTTCACACAATTTCAAAAAAAATCAATGTTCAAAAATATTTTGAAAATAATGCCTAAACTCTAATATAAATAAAAATGTAATAAAATAATTTATAATAAAATAATATGCATTTCTTTATGTTAATATGCAGGTACAGTGAAGGTAGAAAACATAATGAAGTTTGCAGAACCTCATTGCTACTCGGATTCCCATTGATTGTTTGAAATACATAAGCAGCAGAAGTAGGAATACTATTAGTGGTATACTTTTAGTCTCACAGCTAGTGTTGCCATCAATGACATGATTTTCTAAAATGGTATTCAATGTTAAGTAAAGTTCTGTGAAGAAAAATAGCTTTTCCTCTCAATTTCCACTATATTTGCATTTCTGGAAAATTCAGTGTATATTGAAACTGTGCAGAAAATACTTGGAATTCATATTAACACGAATTTGGGCTCTATAATCATTAGTTATAAATGAATGTTCCGCTGTACAATGCACAGTGTCTACCATCCCTCACTCAATCAGTGCAGACGCACTTCACAATATTGTGACCACAAAAGACTAATTCAATTTTGCAAAATTCTTCCTAGAGATAGGGCCACACATATTTGTAATCTTCTTACTAAAGTGTAGAATACATCCTTTAAAAATGAAAAGAAATATAGTTTTATAGTCCAGTTCTTCTGAAAACATAAATGTACTCTGATAACCAGAATGAAGAAACTTTAAAAGGAAATGATTGATTGTTGAATGTCTAAGAATGTTTAAACTTTTCAAAGGAAGACACTTGACAGAGACCTATCTTTTTTGTTTTGTTGTTAATTTTATTTCAATAGATTTTGGGGTACAAGTGGTTTTTTGTTAATGAATGAATTTATCATAGTGAATTCTGAGAGTTTAATACACCCATCACCAAAGCAGTGTACATTGTACCTAACATGTAGTTTTTTATCTTAGCCGCCCCCTACCCTCTCCATCTGAGCCTCTAAAATCTATTATATGACCCTGTATGCCTTTGTGTACTCAAAGTTTAGCTCCTACTTATAAGTGAGAGTTTACAGTTTTTGGTTTTCCACTCTTGAATTACTTCCCTTACAACAATGGTGGAAGAAATTAAAACATCAAAAGACCTGTGTTTACCAATGACTACCATGCAATATAGAGAGTATATCTGTAGCTAGGGTTCTAGAATAGATTCTAGAGAGCTGCAAATGGGTTAAACTCATTTCCATATGTCTACTCTAGCAATCTGGTGCAATCTATAATAAAGGGCAGCTTCATTGAACACTTAACCAAACATGAACTATTGCAAGAAAGACAACAGAGTTCCTGACCATAGATGCTATGCCTGACTACTCTACTAAGTGACATAGCATAACTCTTGTTGCATTCAATTCTCATTCTTATACGTCAAGAGAAAGACAAAAAGTGAAAAAGAGAATTCAAAGAAACTGTCTTTAGGACAGGAGACTGAACTTTTGTAATTCTTTATCTTGACTGAATCTAGATAGAAAGCTATTTTTCCCTGTATCCGTTTTCAAAGGTTGTCATAACAAAGTCCCAGAGAATATGTGGTTTAAAAAACCGAAATGTGTGTTTTCACTGTCCTGAAGGCTAGAAGTCCAAAATCAAGATGTCAGCAATGTAACTTTCTTTTGAGGTCGCTCTCCTTGGCTTGTAGATGGCTGTCTTTCCCCCTAAGTCTTCACATGGCCTTCTCTCATGATCTTTCTGTATACAAATTTCCTCCTCTTACAAGGGACTCAGTCATATTGAATCAGGTCCCAACCTAACTCATTTAGAGTTAATTACCTCTTCAATGGTCTTACCTCCAAATAGAGTTACATTTTCAAGTACTGAGGGTTAGGAGTTCAACATAGAAATTTTGACGGGGCACAATTTAGCCCACAACACTCCCTACTTGTGGTTACCATGAAAATACTTAAGGAGCACGATAGAACATATCTAAGACCCTAAATTAAAGTGCAATTCTCCAAAAACACTCTTATGTTACTTAGGTAAATATGAGTTGTACTGAGATGGGTGTGATTTCATTCTTGCTCTGCAATCTCAATGTTGGCTTCTATAACCTGATGGACGATTTTCCTCTGGAACCAGAAGTAGATCTATTGCCAAGTTATATATGTGTACACTGAGTTATTTAGCATAACATCTTCCCTCCTCACCATTCTTTAACTCATACTGATGCTCACATGGTGTGTCAATAATGAACCAAAAAAGCTGCCTTTTCTTTTTTATTAATATTATTTTTGATCGAAGAATCATAATTATATACATTTACGGGATAAAATGTGATGTTTTGATATGTGTATATAATGTGGGATGATTAAATCAAGATAATTAAAATATCAATCATCTCACTTGCTTATCACTTTTTGTGGTGAGATATTTGAGATTTGTAAATTTCTTTGAAATATATGTTATTATTGACGACTGTCACTCTCCCATGCAATAGATCTCTGCTATCTAACTGAAAATTTGTACCATTTGGCTAAAAACAACTCCCCATTTTCTCCCACCCCTACCCCTGATAACTGTCATTTTACTCTTTACTTCTGTATTAGTCTGTCCTCACACTGCTAATAAAGACATATCCAAGATTGGGTAATTTATAAAGAAAAGGAGGTTTAATGGCTAGGGAAGTTCTCAGGGGAGGTCTCACAATCATGGCAGAAGGTGAAGGAGGAGGAACGTCACATCTTACCTGGTGGCAGGAAAGAGAATGTGTGCAGGGAAACTCTCATTTGTAAAACTCTCCTTTACAAAACCATCAGAGATTACATGAGACTCACTCACTATCAAGAGAACAGCAAGGGAAAGGCTCACCCCCATGGTTCAATTACTTCCCACCGGGTCCCTCCCAGGACACGTGGGAATTATGGGAGCTACAATTCAACATGAGGTTTGGGTGGGGACATAGCTAAAGCATAACAACTACTATGAGTTTGACTTTTTCCATTCCACATATAAGGGACATCACGTAGTGTTTGTCTTTCTGTTCCTGGCTTATTTCACAAAGCATAATGTCCTTCAGGTTCATACATTATCAGAAAGGACAGCATTTCCTTTTTTTTTTTTAAGGTCCAATAGTATTTCATTGTGTATATTGCCATGTTTTTTATCCATTTATCTGCTTATGAACACTAATGCTTTTTCCATATCTTGGCTATTCTTATGAATAATGTTGCAATGAACATGGGTGTGTACATATCTCTTTGACATATTGATTTCAGGTTTTTTGGATATATACTCAGAAGTGGCTGGATCATATGGTAGTTCTGTTCTCTCTCTCTCTCTCTTTTTTTTTTTTTTTGTAAATTGACACTTCACATCCACCATCTGAGCATTTTTCAAAAACACAATATGCTGTTAACTATGGTTACCATGTTGTACAGTAGGTCTCTTGAATTTATTTCTCCTATCTAACTGAAATGTGTTCTTTGGCCAATACATCCCCAGGTACCCCAGCTCAACCCCTGGGGTACGAGATCAACTTTTTTAGATTCCACATATGAGTAAAATTATGCAGCATCTGTCTTTCTGTGCCTGGCTTATTCTTGTTAACATAATTTTTTGGGGTTTTTTTTTGTGGACCCTCCATATCATTTTCCATAATGGTTGTATATTTACATTGTTTATAATGTATTTTTTATGTATTTACATTTTTTCTCCATCCTCACCAAGACTTATCATAATATATCCTTTTGATAACAGCTATTCAAACAGGTAATATCTCACTGGGATTTCAATTTGCATTTACCTGGTAATGAGTAATACTCGATATTATTTATAAACCTATTGACTATTTGCATGTCTTCTTTTGAAAATGTCTGTTCAGGTCACTTGCTCATTTTTGAATCAGGTTATTTTCTTGCTATTGAGTTGAGTTTCTTATGTATTTTGGATATTAACCCCTTTTCAGGTATATCATTTATAAATATATTCTCTCACTTTTTATTTTTATTTTCAATGTAAGTATTGCATTTTCTGTATTTTCTTCCCTTATGTGGAAGGTAGTAGAGATTGTTTGATGACATAAAGCAGAATTTGACTGGACAGTGACTTACTGATGGATTTTGGATTAGTCAGTCATTGTTTTCTCTCTTTAATGTTTCAAAATATCCATGTTATCTACCAGTATTTCTTACTAGAGCAAAGGAAGAAGTCACTCACCTTTTTGTTCTAAAACCAATCTGTGCATGTTGTTCTTAATCTCATACTCTGCCCACTATGGAACTATGAACCATAAATCACATTTTTTGGAAAACTTTTTAGTTTTAATTTATCTTGTTTTCTTCCTTTGATTTCTTCTCTAAAGTTTTTTTAATAATAAATGCTATTCAAGAGTATAATCTTGGGATTAATTTAAATATTAAGGGTTTTGAAACCCTTCCTCTAATGTTTTAATACACGTTAAAGTTTAATAAATGTTGAAGTTAACTGATCACTCTCTGCATTCACAGAACTAAGTGAAAAGAGTAAAAGTACAAAAGTTTATATAATATTTTCATTTGATATACTATGTTTAAAATTGATATTATTATTCTTAGGAATCTAAAATGACTACGTTGTCATGTACTATTTTCTTCACCTACTTTCAGTCCACTGATTTTATGTACTTAACGTAACAGACAGTGTGGAATATGAGCTAAAGGTCTGAATTCAGGAATAAAAATTTCAAAGCTCAGACTTTTACAAACTATTTTATGTTCTAAGGATATTTTGTTTGCTTGGTTTTGTTTTTGTTTTTTATTGTAGTTGTTTATTATAAAATGAGAAATGGAATAGTGTCATTGTAGTCTTAAAATTTCCTCCTATGATAAGCAATTTCTGTCAGTAACGAGAAGCCAAAGGTAACTGTTCAGATGATGGTCTTCAACAGAGATAAGCAAGCAAAAATATCTGATGGCAGTAATCATCTGGTTAACTTTCCTCCTCACTTTGCTTGGAGAAGCTAAAATATCCCTCTTTCTGTCCCTCTCTCTCTCTGTCTCTTTCTGTCTGTCCCTGTCTCCTGAAAATAAGAACCATACACTCGATGGTCTTTGAAGTCGAATAAGGGGGAAAGTTACCTAACTTCTCTCTATGTGCCTCTTTCCAGAGTAACCTGGAGGAGGTAATTAGTTTGTTAATTATTTTAAAGCAATTTTTTCAAGTTTTACATTATCTTCAAATGTTGAATGAAATGAGAGGAGGAGGATTAAGTTGAGAACTGAAATTTGAGAAATGAGTTATTGTGATTGTTTCACATAGTGAATCATATATCAATGTGGTACAGAATACAGTGCATGTCTCCATAAAGACGAACAGTCCTGCCATTTAACTAAATACTATATTTATTATGAAAGGTCCTCACCAGAGTGTTAGGGAAATACAATTGTCATTTTCATCACTGAAGACAGGGATGTTGGATTCAGGTTTGAAATTTGAATTTAGTTGTATAAAATCCTACTTTATTTTCGAATGAGAACTTTGGGAACATTCTGGCTAGGGGTTTTTTGAATCATGAAAGGATACATCTTTGTGAACCTAGTAAATTAGAAATCGTTGAGGTCAAGGGGGAATAATGTCAATGCCATTTCCACAGGAAGAGAGCCTGGCACACCTCAGTGTGTGCTTCTTTTCCCTTTTGCCCCACTTCTCCACTAGTCCTGATTGTGTCTCTTAGTGAGTGGTAAATGACAGGCAAATTGTATACTAAGAAAGATGTCAAGCTGTATGAGAGAGAAAGGATGCAATAGATTGTGCTATTTATTTGATGTGGTGGTGGTGGTGGTGACTTTCCAGGGGAGGGCTGAGCAGAGAGAGCATGAAGCCACTGTTGATTTCATACAATAGCTGTGGTTCTTTACAAACACGTTTGTGAGGTCACCAAACGTCTTGTTCCTATTTCAGTTTAATTTTCTATGTGTTCACCCTCCTGGGTACAGAGGCACTGGACAATAATCAGAGTTAACTTAGGCAAGTTAATCATTTTAGGGTGAAGTTGATTATTTTAGTGTAAAGTTTTCCTATGTTTTCTCCTATCAGAGGACCAACATTAACAAGAAGAAAAAAAATTCTTACAGTTTCTTGGTCAATACAATTGAGAGAATTCCTATTAAGACACTTTGATTGCATATGTTAACTAATAACAAATGACTTAGAACAAGAACTGCATTCTAATCAATTAGGAATACTTTATTGAGTGTATATTAAAGGTAAGCTTAAACTATTCCCATCCCAATTCATTACTCTCTGTTTCTGGTGGAATTTAAGTAATAGGCTCTAGCAGAATAGAGAACAGAAAAGTCTCCCTTGAGCCTATCCTTCTGGTTACTCACCCCAATGTGAACGTGAATAACACTTCCACAGTACATGAATTTAAAAAGTAATATGAAGAAAGGTCTTCTCATTAACTCAAGATGTCATAAATTGTAAAATGACCATTGTCTTATTTCAAATGTGTTAAGAGCAGATGATAGTGGTTTTACACTCAAATTACATAACTATAAAAGTGTTCTACATAATGGAGTGTTAGCATATAAAATTACTTATTATCGATTAAATGTGAAGCACATTTGTAGATTATACCTAAAATAATGAGTATCATATCCATAGCCTTGTAAAAATTAGATACATGTGCCTTCCTTTTATTTAGTTAGATATGCCATCCCCCCACACTCACACATTCACATGGAAATAAATTATAGTTAACTTGTTTCTGTCACTCCCAGTATAGATGTCTGTTAAATTATTTTTATTCTCGGCTAGGGATTCCAAGATGACGAACAAAAAGTTCCAGAACCTTCTAAAGAAAGAAAATGCCGACATGTCAGTCCATAATCCTTACAGTAACCAAATGTTGTTACTTAAATGTCAGTAACTGAAACGCCACAAAAAATAGCATTGTCTTCCATACTTGGCATTTATGAAAATGACATAAGATCAAATAATTTGAATTAGGATACATATGGTATATTTGAAGTTTAATTTTTAAGACAATAGAGGCTTAGACTTATGTGAGTAGCTATACATGCATTCTAGTCCCAAAGAAATATAAGCAAGACAATATTTTAAAAATTACTGTTTATTACTACCTAGTGTTTGGGCTAATTCTTGACCAAATTAGATCAGCCTGCCCCAAAGATCTCAGGCAGAGTTTGCTCCATTCACCTCTCTTGCCTCTCAGACACAGCTTTATTCCTATTTGGTCTTTCAGGGGACTAAAGAGTTGCCTTCCAAGTGGTAAGCAACCTCAGTTTCAACTTGCTCCATGGACTCTTGAAGATTTAAGGAGATGAAGAGAAGTAGGGAAAAAGCAATTTTAACATACAGTCACACTAACTCTGGAATCAGAAATATTTCAATCTAATTCAATTTTAGTACATAAAGTTGAAATGATACATTGCATTATCAAATTAATGAATTCTCAAAGAAAGATTAAATTACGTTCAATCTACTCAACATACTAAAGCAGATATATGAGCTAGTATACATTAGAAATATTCTTAAACAAGATGTAAATGAAAAAAATCATCTCCTCTCTCTCCTCCCTATTCCTGGGTAAATGGTAATCAAGTGGAAATCTCAATAGACTAAGTTATCATTAATTATTATATGATCACATAAACTACCATGATGATCATTCAATTGTAGTAACACAGTTATTTGGATCTTAGCAGAATTGCTATAATAGAGGAACTTCAAAATTTATATATTCAAGTGAAAACATTTTGAAAAGAAGAACCAAACATGTTGATACGAAAGCATATAGTTAAAACCGTTTCTGAAATGTATTTTATAATCATCACATAGTTCAAACTGAAGTAAAATTTATTATTTGTTTGCGGTATTTGATATAAAAGACAACTTTAGGTTCCATAATTGCCCTCAGCTCTGCAAAAGTAAAAGAGGACTTCGAGTTTCCTAGTGTGTGATGGCAGGGTGCATGCTTACACGAAATTGGGCGCAGTAAGAACTATGGAAATAAACTGTAAATGTTTTGGCAGTAACTATGCAAACTAGCTTAAAACATTTAGGCAGTAATTATCATCTCAAATTTTGCTGCACTATATAGCTCCACTATTGTAAATTGAGGACATAGTAAATAAAATTTGTAGAGAGATTTAAATCATTGTATCTCTGCAGATAAAAAATATTTTTAGTAATCTTTAGTTTCAAATCAGTAATGTCGACTCCTACCATGTGAACGATAAATGATCATTTGTTCTGTTCATTGTTTACTTTGCTCCTAAAATGTCCAAATTCTCCAGAATAATGTCTCCTGTTTGTTATATTATTTTTTCTGGTCTGTCTGACTGCTGACTTCAGTCTAATCACTGGATTGGGTTTTGGATGCTACCTAACGTCGTTCAACTTTGTCAGTAGATCTAGCATTTTCAAAAACTAATGAGGAAAATTGAATATGAAATTCCAAGAAATACTCTAGGAAAACATTGAGGGTCTCAGATGTTTGGACATTCAACAAGCAGACATCATATTGTGTGGAATGTAAAGAGATAATAATTTGGAAATTACTGTAGTCTGAATATGTACCCTCAGATATCATATCTTGAAATCCTAAGCCTCAAGTTAATACTATTAGAAGATGAGGTGTTTGGCAGTTGGATCCATTATGAGGTCAGAACACACGTGAAAGGGATTAGTGTCCTTATGAAAGTGGCCTAGGAGAATTTTTATTCTTCTACCAACAGAGGACAGAGCTAGAAGGTACCATTTATGAGAGACAAGCTCTCACCAGACATCACATCTGCAGGCACATTAATCTTGAACTTCTCAGTCTCCAAAATTGAAAAATAAATGCTTGTTCTTTATAAGCCACCCATTTTATGGTCTTTTTTTCTAAGACAGAAACCATCTCCTAAAACTGGGTTAAGTGTTTATAATTTATTTGCTAGGTGGTATGCT
Organism: Rhinopithecus bieti; assembly: GCF_001698545.2. NCBI lineage: Eukaryota > Metazoa > Chordata > Mammalia > Primates > Cercopithecidae > Rhinopithecus > Rhinopithecus bieti. The sequence continues at coordinate 840,829 of NW_016826690.1, forward strand.
TTCTTAACCTTTATTTGTTGTGAATGATGTTGCTGCTACTAAAAGTTGATTTTTGGCTTTCACATGAACCCCATTCAAACTATGTACTCTCCAATTTGCTACATGTCTAGAAGAACACTAACTATAAAGAAAATGGGACCTGCCAGCATCATCTTAGACTCTACATCTCAGAAATGAGCTTATTCTTTTCTAGACAGAGCATATAGCACCAGCCCTAATATTCAATATGGCTGGAGTGTACCATTTGTCTTTACTGACACTAAAAGCTTCTTAGTGCAAGGATTTTCTCTCCTTAAGTCAACTGAAGATACTATAGTTGATCTTGGTCCAGAAATATCTCCTTGAGGGTGAGGCGGAATGATACACTTTTATCAACCCTGAGAAAAAGACAAAGCCTGTGAGTTCTTCTAGATTAACTCCCTTCTTCCAAATATATTTTGTCTATCACCACCCTAATTCCATCTTCCTTTTTATTCCACTGAGTTGCTGAATTTTTTCTAGAATGTGACAGTTTAGGCAAACTTGTTTGTTAAATGTCTAAATCCATCTTTTGCCCCACATAAAACAACTCTGCATCCTTCCCATGGCTATCTATACAAGATTCATTATCATCAGTCTCACGCTATTTTGAAAGTTTGAGGATTTTATAGGTTTTCTTAGAAACCAAATGAAGTACCATACATGTGTGTCAACATTAAGTAGATTTGGAGCATTTCACAATATTTCTCTAGTTCCACTTAGACCAAAGATGATTGTCTGTATCAGCTACTGCCTTTTTTCCTTTCTGTAGTCCTCACAAATCATTTTTAATTTTATTTACATTAGTTCTCTACATACAAGCTCTTCTCCTCTTAAGTACCTGAATAAAGTATCACAATACCTCTCCCTCATTATTTAGAACCAGATAATATCCCAGGGCTGGAATCCAATGGTCATGACTATCGTTTTCATTTGCTATTTCAATACGGACCTCTGTATTCACTTACTACCAAAAAGATTTGGCAGGCCCCATTCCAAGAGGAAGTCGCAGACATAGACATAACCCTCCATTCAAGTCATTTCTATCTCTAATCCAAATCAAAGAAATTGCATTTGGAATGAAGGCTGTTGCCCAATTCTTCATGGAATTTCATCCATTTCCTCTTCTATGCTCTCAGTCACCCTCGTTCCCCTGAGATGAAATCATATTCACTCTTGATGTTTATTAACCCAAATATTTTCTGTGGACTTACTGATCTCCTATTTGGGAGTAAATTCTACCCAATTCCCTGTGGTCTAAAATGTATAATCATGACATCACTAGAAGGATAAAAATTTAAATAAGTTGTCTGACAAGAAAAGTCCACATAAAACTTCACATAATCTGCTTTTAAAGTAGTAATAGCATACATCTCTAAATTCAGACTAAGATACTTTCCACAGCCTAGCTATTCATATCACAAATTTTACACAAAAGTCAGCAAAATCTACACTGGCCTATGTGATTCAGACACATTAGTCAATTCTATCAAATCAAATGATCTGTGTTATAAAATCTAAAGGTCTTCAAGCCCTTGCCCATAAGACTGTGCTTCATAAATGTACTCAACAGTCTTCCTATTATAGTTTAGTATTTTTCATTAACACAAATCTTTGAGGATAAATTGCAAACTGTGAGCTGGTTATACTGTAACAAGTCCTAGTTCCTAAAGCCTGCTGTAGGCAGTCTACTTTGGGTAGATGTAGTGATTAGACCAACTACCGTCCAATTTAATCCTGGATTTTTCAGGAAACAATCCACTCATAAAATTGAATATTTCAGCAGCAACCACTTCTGGAACTGCAATTCTGAGAGCCTAACTGCCTCTCTGTAACCAGTCTATAACACTGAAAGGCCTTTTTCTCCCCTCTCCTTCATCTCCTGAAACTATTGCTTTAGGAAATGGGTCCTCTTTGTTGCTTAGACAGTCTATACCTCTAGTCTCAATGGAGTAGTAATACTTTAACGCTTAGAATAATTTTAAACAACTCTATTTTTCTCTCTTTTAATTGAAATAAGGGTAATTTTCAAAATCTTAACAAGTGATCTCTGTTGGAAAATATGTACCTCAGTTCACAAGCCCCACACCTTGCCTTATATTTCTATAGACCGTACGTTCTCATAGTTCTTTCAAATTCCAAATGCATTTCCAAAATTTTATCCCAATATGCATTTTATTTTTTCACACTGCTTTCACATTAATACATAAATTGATCTTAATGTTCAGACAATTTGAAATAACTTCTCATTGACAGAAGATTTTTTAATCCAGAAAAAAGCCTAAATGATTTCGCAATATGAATATATTGAGGGATAAACTTAAGATTCTAGAACTTCAGTTTAGAACTTTGAGGTATATTAATTTATCTGGTTAATAATAATAGTACCAGTAGTTACTCTGTAGAGAACACTTTCTGTGCCCAGTATAATATAAAAATTATGTTTAATTCTCCAAGTAATCAAATTTTATGGGTATAAATACTACTCTGATCTTATAGGTGAGAAAATGAAAGCATTCAGCATGTGAGTAAGGTCACACAAAGAGTCTGTAAGCCAGTACACAAATCCCAGAGACCAGGCTCAGTTCCCACTCTAACTTGCTTCCTGAATGACTGTCTGGTTCTTCCTAATTTCTGTGTGATTATGACACTTAAAAGAAATTCACTTAATATCTGGGCGACAGAGCTAGGCTGTGACCCCCACCTCACCCCGCAAAACATGAAGAATGCAATAAATATTAAGGTCAAGTTTTATATTCTAAATACACAAATTCGTTTCACCATTTTTCCTCCCAGTTTCTTATATTAATTGAAAGTATGTTTAGCAGTGCATTAAGACCACCCTTTGCTGTCTTTACCTTTCCTACTAACATTAAACAGCCGAAACATGAATTGTTTCTTCACCAATATATTTAAGGTGTTTAGTCCAAATAACACTAAGTGTCATGCATTTCCCTGAGACCTTCAAAATAAAGTGAAATTTTGGAAGTCCCTTTGAGTTTATGCATCTTCCTCATTATGGCATTTTAATTGATATTTGATTATGATGTGAGGTATCTCACAGTGCCCAGGGACAATTATCAGGGCCAAAGGCCCAAAATCCAGGTAGATTTTTCTGCTCACCAGAGGTTTTACTATGGGATTTCACTTCATCCTGTTCATGTTCACTAAAGAATAACATTCCAGGCATCTTGTATATTTTCAGAGAAGCAGGTGCTAAAGCCTTCTTACAGGGTGCAATCAGACTGGCAAATAGATCTACTCTAATTTGACCGACTTTTCAGCAGGCATTCACCGATTTCTGGGCATAGTTGGACAGCTTCCTTTACAGAAGGAAATTCTACTCCTAGGCACTCACCTAGATATATACCATTTTTTTTTTTAACCTATTGAAAATTCCTGAATGTTTCTGGTGCTTCATGCAATCACTTCAAAGTGTTAAGACTGAAATATTTTGATTCCTTTTTTCACTTAAGTCCCAAAATTTGGGCAGACTTTTGAGATAATTTACCTTGTGGCAGACTATGTACAGAACTCTGAAATAATAATGATGATTGTGATAACAATATTTTTAATATTTGTTGAGGATATTAAGAATGTATTAAGATATTGGGAAAAATAGCCAGTCAAGATTTACTTGAATCAATGTTAACATAAAGAAGATATGGACTTATTTTGGTTCCTTTATCCAACCACTCACCACCAATGTAGTATCTGTCTTGGTCATAGGCATAATCTCTATGTAGCATAATGCCAAACCCAATAATAGTAGCTACTCAATTAATATTGGGGATGCAGATAAAGAATGCATATACTGCTAATGAAGCCACTACTCATGGGATCAAGCTAACATTTTTAAAAAATCTATTGATGTAAAGAGGATGTGAGCAGTGGGAGAGAGAAAATGTCTATTCTTTTCTTATTTTCCATTATTCTACTTCGAAAATAATGCAAATTGCCCACTGTCTTTTCTGGTCATGATGTATGTTTGGGGGAGGTGGGGCTGGGAGGGATGGGTGGGTTTGTGTGTGTGTATGTTTGGACCACTTAGTTTTACTACTTTCAAGCTTTAACTGACCTTACTTCCAACTAAGGAGACATATGTTCAAATCATTATTAGCTGTCTTCAATTATTTGCAAATGTCAATGTAATATAGATATCAATAATGAATTCACTCTCAGAAACAAGAAATTCCATGCTTAGCATATCTAATAAACACCTGGTTGGACTGTTGTAAGTCCATTTATTGGATTACCAGTTTTGCTGGACTATGTAGTTTGACCAGAACAAACAGGCTTACTAATTCCTACCTTCTCACTAAAAGTCATAGTGATAACTGAAGGAAGAAGCAGCTTAACTCTAAATTCTAATTGTAACAATGGTGAAAATATAAACTCTAATGGAGTTGGATAGAAAGAACATAGCATTATACTCTAGGGAATCTCTGATCTGGCAACAATTAAAGTCTTATGACTTTAAGTATGTTGAGTTCCAGATGTCCATATCTAATTAACACAAATTGAAGGAAAAGGCAGTTTCGTTACAAATGATGTGACATAACTTTCAAACCTGACAAAGTGCATTGAAAACAGATTAAAGCAGGCTCTTAGCTCATACTGGCATGAAATAAGGCCATTCTATATGGCACAGAGGCGGTGCAGGTATTTACATGTGTCATCAAATTGAGTTTTGTTGTTTCTCATTAGGAGAAATGACTACAAACTGAACAGAATGCCTTTTGGAGAAGAATACACCCTCAGGTATATCATTTTCTGTTACAAAATAATTAAATAGATGTCTATTGCATGTCTTTTAGTTTGGTACTCTGGGAAATAGAATTGTTTCAGATCTGCTTGAGATATCCATGGAATAGCATTCACTGAGTTACTGAAATGGTAATACTTTCAAATGGTGCCTTTTTTCTTCTATTGAAAATACTTTAATGCTATGTTAGTGGAGATTAGTGTGATAGTTAAAATGAGAGGCATAGTTAAATAATAGACTGTTCTGAAAAGTTACGCTTTCTGACAGTATTTTTTCCTATGACTTGTTTCTTTGAGCTCTTAGAAATGGCTGATGGCAGTTCTTTACTGGAGTGTTTTGGCAAGTGGTCATTGACTTTTGACAGTCTGTGGTAATTCAAATAGCAAAGGGGCATTTTATAATCCATACGGATGCATTTGCTGTATTATTTTACAGGAGTATTTTACAGAATGAGGAGGCAGTTTACCTCCCATTAGTCCTCTGTGTATTTCTTCATTTTCCATATTGTACCCAATCTGCAGTTCTTACTAGGAGAAAGCATCCTTTTAAATCAACAAGAAACAAAGATCAAATAAAAAGTGCAGAATCAGTCCCATTAACACCATATTAATTATGCAGTGAATACACAGTACTATATACAGTAGAACTTTCTAAGACCAAACAATGACGTTTAAAACTCAGTTTATTCCAGGAGTAGGCAAGTCTCCATAAATTTTCTATTTACCTTTAAAGGCAAATGCTTATTCATTGCGTAACATTGAAAGACATGGTTACTCCTACTCAGTCCTCCACAAACATCATTAGATATTTAGATGACCAATAATTTTTAATTGTGTCAATAAAGTCAGTGGAATGCTTGGCTCCACAGAGACATAAGAATTCAAATACTTTAAGTAGACTAGATGGAAGAAAAACATATGGAGTGTAGAGTGTGAAGAGCTGGGAGCTGGGAGAAGAGCTTGATAATTATTATTAAAAATATCTAAATGTGAATAGAAAATCTAGGTCTCTCTAAACATTCTTAATTCTTAGTGCTTGCAATGCCTCAGGTACCTTGAAGTAGTTACCCATATGCCTGCTTATGTATTTCTGTTTTGTATTTGTGTTTGTATGCGTGTTTGCTTTAGTGTAGTCTCTCCTGGCAGCAGCGTGTGTTTGGTGTACGTGTGCATATGTATGAGTATGAATTAATTACATATCGAAAACATGTGCATTAACGGCATCTGCAGTCCTCTCTCGCTGCTCCAGTCGGTCAGGATGTTTAGCACCGTCACTTGGTGTTAGGACCACTCGGAAGACCTGACTGTCGGACGCTTGATTGTAGTTCCCGGAGGGCCGGAGCTCCAGGAGCCTGTACCATCTCTATCTGAAGGGGAGGAGAGAAGGCAAAGAGAAGGCATCCGAGAGAGGGTGTTCTCCTTCCTGCAGCCGGGTGGGGAGCAGCCAGGTTTGGAGCAGGGTTCTAGGATTACACGGCAAATCCCCAACTTCAGCACCGCGGACAGCATCACCTCCCGCCAAGTGAGACGCGCGCGCCTCCTTCCTTCTCCCCCGCCCCAGCTGATGGGCCCCGGCCGGTCGGCTCAGTCTCCCTTTTGCTTTCAAACGAGGCCAGGGCAGGGCAGAAGGGTTTTGACAGCCAGAGGGGTACGGTAAGGAGGAGGAAGAGGAGGAGGAGGCGGAGGCGGAGGAGGAGCCGAGGAGGGGACCGAGAAGGGAAGAGAAGGGAGGGCTTCCCTCCGCCTCGCTCGCCGCCCGGGCTCGCAGGCGCTGGCGGCGGCGGCGTCTCCTGCTCTCCGCCGCCGTTGCCGCTGCTCGCGCTCCGCCGCTCGGGAGATGCTTCCCCGCGCCGCGCAGCGCTGAGGCCGTGCGTGCGCCCCAGCTGCGCTGCGCGCTCCCCACATACACCAGCTCTCCATGTGAGCTGACGGGCGACTGGAAAGCCCCCGAGTCACGCTGCCCGGCGGCGGAGGGAGCGCTCTCCCGCAGTGGCAACAGCAGCACCACCGTTCCCGTCACTCTGCCTTCCTCTTCTGCAGCCTCCGCTCTTCTACCCACCTCCCCCGTCCTTTGGTGATTTTTTTTTTTTTCGAGGAGAGGGCGGGGTAGGTGTCCGTCCCCTCCCCTCTTCCCCCCTCCTTTGCCTTCTTGGTTTGAATTTCCTCCCCCGGCATTGCACTGGCATACAGTGCAAGAGGCAATACCCGCACGGAGGGAGAACGAAGGCTGAGATACCCCTGCCGCTCCAAACCCAGAACTAGAGCCTGGAGGAGGGTGAGGGGAGAAGAGGAACCGGGAGGGGCTTGGCTTCCTCTCGTATTTGAGGACAGCCCATCTCCCTTCAAGAACCCTACGGAGAGACGGACTGCATCTCCGCAACGAGCTCTTGGAGCGCCGCCGGCCGGGAGGCGAAGGATGCTGGCGGCTCCGCGCGCCGGCTGCGGGGCAGTGCTCCTGCTGTGGATTGTCAGCAGCTGCCTCTGCAGAGCCTGGACGGCTCCCTCCACGTCCCGTAAGTAGCCGTCTCCTCGCTCTGCGCTGGAGCAGTTTCAGTGTGGCATTGATGTTTGGCACCAGGGTATCAACTCCGAAGTACATCGCGGTGCTCGCACCCTGATATGTGTGTGTCTCGGCTGTCACACACTTGCAGCCACTGCAGTAGACAAACTCGAAACCCAGCGTTTCTGTTTTGGAAGAGACAGGGTTGTGACGCTGGTGATGTTTCTGGAAAGTTGTTCCTGGTCTTGGTGATCGGTTGGCAAGAGCTTGGCTAGAGAGACTGGTGTAGATGGCAGTTTCTTAGGAGTTGTTTGTGCAGGGAGTGTTAACTGCATTTGGGTTAGGCAGGTCAGTGAATGAAAAGTGAAGACCATGGCAAAACCAAGTTTCTTGTTTTTATTTATGGTTATAACTTAATGAGCACGGGGTTGAGGTTAACAAGAGGAGCATATTTTAAACAGTTTGGGCACCTATAGAGCCTCTTTAGCCTCTCCCTCCCCTTAAAAAGTTAATGCCCATTTAGTACTTGCTTATTAAAATGGAAGGCAGTGAAATTGTAACTGAAATTGCTTTAATTCTTTGATACTTTGATATCATGGATATGACTGATGCAGTACGGGACTTGGGACACTCAGTGCAAAGCGTCGTCAATGTAGTAATAAGCAGATTTCTAATAGAGTTTTCAGGAAAATAATTCTATTCAATATGTATATCTCTGCATTTTAATCAACTGTGTGCGTGTGCGTGTGTGTGTGTGTGTGTAAGACTGCCCGTATTTTCACGAGGTTTAGAAAGAAATGGAAGATTCTAGCCCATTTTCTGCATTCCTTTAGAAGTGCATACTGTGCATGTAGAGAGGAAATGCGTGATTTTTCCTTTGGTTCAGAAAGAGTTAAACACTAGAAAGACTGTCTATAGGAATCTTCGGATAATATTCATAAGCGCATACTTGTTTCTGAGAATGAGTAAGTTGATAAAGAATTATCATGGAGATTTCAGCGTTTAAAAGGAAGTTTTTTTGTTTTTTGGGTTTTTTTTTGTCCATTTAGGAAAAAAAAAAGTTTAATATTTTCCAGAATTCGTCATATGCGAAGTAGTCTTCTCTTTGTTTATAAGATTTTGGGATATATTAATACATCTTTGTTAATAATGTTCTTATTATGGTGGTAAATATCAACAGGAATAGCATTGAAAAAGGACATTTTAAGTTGCAATAAGGAATCTACTATATAGTATCCCGTGATGAGTCAGTATTACTGTTTTGACATATCTTCATAAGTACGGTATTAGCTTTTCTTTTCTCACAATATTTAAAGATAAGGAGAAAAACTAACTGGCAATCTAAGTTTGTAATGAACTTGAAAACATTGTATAGCATTATTTATAACACAAGTTAAATCACAGAGTTAAATATTGTTAATATTTATGTCATTTTATAAATTTAAACAGAAATTATGGGGATATAATGCTTGCTGTTGATATTTACACAAATATGTAACTCTATCATTGGGAAACTAGTTTGATGAAATTTCTGTTTCCGTTTCAAGGTCTGGTTATATAGAATTTCCTGCCACTTTTCCTGGAAAATAAACTTGTTATATGTTAAATGTATTCTATTCAGTGATTGAAGGTCCTCATATCCAGGGTTTTTCCTGGGTTCCGTGTTTCATCACTCTGTATACTTTAATTATGATGGGGTCATCTGAAACATTTGCCATGTGTAGCAAATGGAACACCGGCAGCCATTAGGTTAATGCATTTTAAGATAGAAAAAGTTGTTATTTCAGAAATGTTTTCTGAGTTTTAACTTTTAGTTAGAATTTGAAGACAGAGAACATAGAAACAATTACTTTTAAGATAGTTAATAGTTACAGGCTATTAAGATTTTTTATTAACTTGGCTTTTATTCTCTATTGTTTAAAAATGTATAATGGCTTAATTAAGGTGGCTTTTTATTTCGTTTGAATTTAAACTGTGTGACCAAAATGCAAAGTTGCACTATATCCTGGAAATGAATTAGATAATAAGGATGCTACAGAACTTTATTGATTAGAATGAGCTTCATGGATTCAGTACTTTAAATATCAATTGTACTTTACATTAATGAACATGTTTATTTACTTTATATGTAGCTCTGAAGGAAAGTATGATAGTTATATTCTTAATACCAAAAACATTCAAAGGAGAAAAAGATGGAAACTACTTGAATCTAAGATAATGAGCAACTCAACCAGGAGAGGTCATCACAAGACAAAAAGTAGCATGAAAATCTAGAACTATCATTTTTCTTTGGTACACATTTTAAAATGTAATGAGTATGCTAAAACTTTCTGTTCCTAAATACCTTTTTAATATGAGGGACAGAAGATATTTATTTCACAACAAATGCATTTCAAATATGTATTTGCTTATGACTTACTTCTTTTTCTCTGTTGACACACATATAAAACTGTTAATACTATGTGTTGTACAAGCCGACTAGAATAAACTTGAAAACAAAGCTCATCACTATGGTTATGTAAAAATATAATCTAATTTCTTTGCAGATAGTGAAAATGAACTGCTGCTGAGCTGATGGAACAAATCATTTATCTTCCCTTTCTGTAAATGTAGATACATGGGACACACGTGGGATGTTTAAAGAAAATCTTTTACTCTTAGGGAGTTGCATTTATTTGAACATATTATAAAGACCCTGACAGTGCAGTTCTAAATGATGAGGAGTTCAAGCTAGCATTTGATAAACTCACTTTTTAGAGTTAACTGAATTTTCACTGAGATAAATGATCTCTCATAAAGGTTAATTTACATCATTTCGTAGAACTATTAACCTATGATTTCATGACCATCACATTTGGGAAATGTGTTTTGAATTGATTCAAATATTCTCTAACAAATATGATTTTATACATGTGTATATATACATACACATTCATATATGTGTGTATATATATGTATTTGTATGTATATATTTGATAAAAATATTTGAATACATGTTATAAAGTACATATATACATATTTAATATATTACATATATTAAATATTATATGTAAAAATGTGCATATTTATATATTTTCTAAAACACCATTCAAGGGATTTAAGTTGTTTACAAGTTTACAGACAGGTCTTTTCCAGTGCAATTATTTTAAGTAACTAATGCAACAATATTAAGCAATAGTATATTAGTCTATTTTCTCTTCCTCAATTCATATACTTCTCCCCAAATTGTATATTTTAAATGTAAAATATGAAAATGCACATAAAAACAAATACTGCTGGTTTATAGAGACCTTGAACATAGTAATGAATTTGTCTTAATAAAAACAATTTAAACTTAAAAGGAGCTTTAGGCAAGCAAAATTCATTGGTTGATAGAGTGTAGTACATTATTTACTTAACACAAACTAATACTGTTATTATCAGCTAATTGGAGAGAAATATATAATCTCGATTTTATTCTAGGCACAGATATCAGGAAATGAAAATCATTGTTCAAATTTTACTCTTTACCATCAATATATGGCAAAATTGGGTAAAAAAATTAATCCACAAATTTAATTTAGGTCTTATTAACCTTTATGCAGTTATAAACCTACAACATATCATTTTAGATGATATCAAAGTTGTTTGGTACATGTCATATTTTAAATCTTACAGTTACGTGCCCCATAATGACATTTCAGTTCAATGATGGACCACATGTATGATGGTGGTTCCATAAAATTATAATGGAGCTGTCATATAGAGGTGTGCCATTTTTCATCTTGTATATTATATTTTTACTGTATCTTTTCTATGTTTAGATACGATGAGATACACAAATAGGCATTGTGTTATAATTGCCTATAGTATTCAGGATAATAACATGCAGTACAGGTTTGTAGCCCAGAAGCAACAGCCCATACCATACAGTCTATGCTATGTGTGTAGTAGGCTATACTATCTAGGTTTGTGATTGTGTACTCTATGATGTTGGCACGAGGACAAAATTGCCTAAAGATTCATTTCTCAAAGTATATCCTTATTGTTAAGAAATGTATGATGATATATGTTTTTTGTCTATTTTAAGTGGTAAAACCTTTCAAGTTGTATAATTTCTTTTAGATTTAATTCACTATTCCTTATTAGTAAATTCTTCTAGACAAACAATCAAATCTCTTAAAGTTTACAGAAAGCTTCTTGTCTTGTGAATCTTTTTTATGATTGAAAGAAATGTGACATGTCTACACTTGTCTTCTCTTTTAAGAAGTAGATTTTGTATTTGTTGTAAATGATATACAGAATAAGGAGAGATCTAGGCTCAGAAATTCTTAATTCAAATGTGATTTTCGTTAAAATATTAAACATATGGAGATCCAACTTGAGCAAGTAGTCTGTTTAGTGATTGATGTCAGTGGGATGAAGAAATAAAACATGTACTTTAAAGATTTTCCCATATCTAGTCCTGATTTGAGAAATGCTTTACTTTATCATTTTTTACTACTTGCAAAGTATGAAACAGGGTATATAGTAATTTTAAGCCTCAAAACCAGTGTTGTGTGAAATAAAATAAAATTTTACATTTATATCTATACAAGTATCTGAAACTGGCTGTTTTCTGTTTCTAGAGAGATGCATATTTTAAGATAAGTAGTTATCAGAAACATAAGGTATATTTCTACAACCAACTAATATTGGGCTGCTGAATAAATTTTATGCTTATTTTTGCCATTTTAATAAGTAAGAATAATGATGCAATCATTTGTATACAGCTGTTCATTTTCAAATGAAAGCCTTGAAAAGAATACTTGTAACAGAGTGATTCACTAAAACACTGAATTTTCCCATCTCCTGGGCTCTATAGAACCTATATGTTTTAGTTCTGAGCAGATAAGGATGTTGGAATGTGGAGGTGCTTCCTCTTTCTCCATCCTAACAGTTCCTTTTATGGGAAGAAAAGTCCATCTATCACACTCTTAGAGTCTATGTCTACAGTTCATTCATTCCTTCCTATGTTAGGTAGAGTTACTTATCTGTTTGGTCACTACGGTAAAATTACCTAGATGTGCTTAGCTCAGCGCCTGCTTTCTCCTTCCAGGCTGCCTGCAGAAAGAATAGGTTCTGGTGAATGATAGATAAAAGTAGGCTTTGCCTCTGCACTAATAGTGATAGCACCAAGAGACTTATGGTGTTTGGTTCTTCCTATGGCTTGAGACTCTGTTTAATTTTAGAAATAAGGTTAATGAATCCCACTGTATCACACATGTAAGCCTTATTCTTTTGTATCAGCAATACTTACATAAAGAATGTTATTTCCTCTCTGTGAATTATTTTCTAATCTAGAACTCAGAGAAGGGACTGACATTTACTGTACTCACTGAAACCACAAATATATTGAAATTGCCAACAATAAGATTGGTATTAAACTAAATGAACATGAAATAATTTCTGCATAGTTTAGAAACCAGTAAAGAATAAGACTTGTTTTTTCTATTTGATATTGAGTTGAAGATTTGGCGTTATTCTGGTTAGGACTTCCAAACCCTCCCATTCATTCATTCATTCATTCATATTCCTATCGAGTGCTATTAGGGGTATTATTTTATAGAGATGCTTAGAATACCATTTATTTGTCTGTAGTAAATAACATCGTCACTTAAAATACAGCCTATTTACAAACTTTAGCCAGTACACATCCAATTTCATCCTGTCCATGTAACTATTTAGTAAATTATATATACCTTTAGTTGGCTGTTACTTCATGATCCTTCTGTAAAATCATGAAGGTTAAATGTTTTAAACCAATTATTCTCTCCAACAAAGAATTTGCACTTAGAAGACAAAGTTAATTCTTTCCTCAATTGTAAGTTTTGAAAAACATCTTCTTAAACTTTTCTTTAGTTCACTTTAGAGGCAGCTATTCATAACAACAGCTTGAAGTAACTGATTTTTTATGACACTGCAGATTTTAAAGCTTCCCCTGATAGTAGGGAATCTAGATACAAAGATGTGGTTGTTGGCTCTGAATTTGCTTGCTGAAGATCACATATTTTTGGTATACTATGTTAAAAAAATACAGAGGAGCTCCTGGGGGCCATATTCTGTATTTACCTTATGATTTAGGTTTGCTTGAAATACCCTCATAAACATAAATAGTGCTATATGCTTTAATGTTTTTATGTTTAGGAAAGAGGTGAAATTAGATCCTGAGAATACTTTTACCAGGAAAAATTCCCCAAACATATATAAGTTTTTCCTTACATTTTCTAATACATTCACATCCTTCTTCATCTGCACTGGGATGGTGATCTGGGAATGTGAATCATAGAAAATGGCAGGCAATAGAGGTGTGACCTGAATATGCACTGTCAGAGTCACTAAACCTGTGTTATGTGGGACATCTAAGATGGAATCAAGTTATGTAAAGTTTAATTAAATTTGGCAAGGATTTGCTCACCTCTATGCATTAGATGTCATATTGAAATAGTATGTGAAAAGGAAAATCTTACCTGAACTCATAATTTTTATTTACTGTTATAATGTCATCTATGCTGTTCAATTATGGTATTATTTGAAAGGAATACATGGAAAAAATTAATATGCACAGTTTGTATTGTTAAAAAACAGTCTATTAAGTGGTGAAATACCGTGATATGCCAAATAAAATAATACCTCTAAGAAAATTCTCTTAAAATTAAAGGTGCTTCTACTTTTAATAGCAAAGGCTTGAAAACAACCCAAATGCCCATCAATGATAGACTGGATAAATAAAATGTGACACGTCCACACCATGGAATACTATGCAGGCATGAAAAAGGAGTTCATGTCCTTTGCAGGGACATGGATGAAGCTGGAAACCATCATTCTCAGCAAACTAACACAGGAACAGAAAACCAAGCATTGCCTGTTCTCACTCATAAGTGGGAGGTGAACAGTGAGAACACATGGGCACAGGGAGGGGAACATCACACACGGGGCCTGTTGGGGGGGTGGAGGGCTACGGGAGGGATAGCATTAGGATAAATACCTAATGTAGATGACGGGTTGCAGCAAACCACCATGGCACATGTATACATATGTAACAAACCTTCACGTTCTACACATGTATCCCAGAACTTAAAGTAAAATAAAAAAAAAAAAAATTAAAGGTGTTTATTGTCACTTCTGTATCATAGACTCAAGTAGTTATTTTGAACTAGCAGAAAACACCTGTGGATTAAATTTTATCACTGTTAACTCATTTTCTAAACAATCGCCTCTTAATGGGAACCAAATTATTAAGTAACGTTATAAGTACAGACTGTGTGTGTGTG
>NW_016826690.1:857624-887139 GCF_001698545.2 Rhinopithecus bieti
TATATATATGTCTTTTTCAGACATTGGGCAAAAATTCATAAACAGAACTACATGAAAAAATTTCAGCCTAATTATGTCACATAGTGAAATTATAGCATATTTTATGGGCCTTATTTTTAAAATTTATTAAGTACATGTTAAATAATGGCCTGTGATGCATTAAATTGCTTAATTGCTAATAAATTCTAATTTAAAATGTAAATTTTTACATAGTGTATTTGAAACTTTTTTTGTTCAAATAAAAATATGTCTGGAAAATAAAATATGACTATCAGGTTTTTAGATTATGAGAATGATTATATTAGCTTAATTTTTTAATGCCAACCAACAGAAGAACTCATGATTCGGTCATTTTTTTCTGTGTATTCATAACAACAATAACACAATGAGTTTGATGCCACCATCAATACTAATGTTAATAATTCATCATGGTATTTTACTCAGTGGATTTAAATATGACCATGGAATCTTTTTCCACACAATATGCCAGACAGCCCATCTGATAATCCCATCAGATTTGGTATTTAGAATAAAACTTTATTTTTTTACTCAAGTTACATATAGTACCAAAACCAGAAGATTTTCAGCTAATAAAATACACATACGATTTAAATCGCTTGGTTAATGTCCTCATACCTCAAGAATATATTAAAACATATGCTTAACTTATAGAAGAGATTTTTAATGGCAGTAATGACATTTCCAAAAATGAAATTTCATCATGCCTCATGCACTTCTGTAGTATATGTAAGTTTTATTTAAATACCTTAACATAAGCATTTAAGTTATTAAGTTATGACTAGTTAAAAGGGAATGCTAGCACAGTTAATTGTGTTTTTTGTATGTCCACAGTACGGAATTAAGAATAACTATTTTATTGTGTCAGTTGACAAAACAGTATTGTGTCAGACATAAAATGTGCCATGGTTGGGTATTAACATTGCTTCTACCATTAAGAACATAAACAAAAACAACTTTATTCCGAGCTTCTAGATACTGAGAGGGGTATGTTTGTGGACTTGATTCCAAAGACAGGGATGCTTGATCAAAGAAGATGTATAGTTTTTGGTTAATAAATGCTGCCTGATTGAGTTCCACAAATTCTGCAACAATTTAAATTTTCAGCATCAATCAATGAGTGTTCTTTTCTAGAACTCCAGGCAGCAGTACATATTATACTTATAAAATGTTCTGTTTGTATTACATAAATAGCTAATATTTGTTGTGTTGACTTCTTCTTAAATCTTTCTTCCCAGCCTTTCAAATCAGGCACTACTCTTTATGTGTACTAGGTCATTTATTTCTTGTAACAATGCTTCAGTTTGCAAAGGAAAAAATCAGAGACACATGGAAAAGTAACTTACCTGGGCCACCAGCTTGGCCTATTCCCAGATCCTGTGCTCTTTACTGTGGCACAGCTGGCTGAGAGTGAAGTGCTGTCTCCTTGTTCACGTTCTCTAACTAAGAAGTTTCAGCTTGCATCTAGGCAACATTTTAAGGCTTGATTGTTTGTATATAAAGGAAAAAAACATATTGGCATAATGTTTCTATCTTATTGTTTACTTATTCCTTGATGACTTTGTTATATGTTCTGGAGACTTAAAAATTACATTGGTAAACAATAAAGAAGTATATTGGAAACAAAGAGAGAAATGCAGCTCTTTCAATGGTAGCACATTAAATCAGAATATATAATATGTCATTTGTGTTCTTCACAATAAGGTACTTTTACAATGTAGTTCTATCATTTGAGTACTATTGAAATACATGTAATAGTCATGTAGTGAAAACATTTACTTAAAGCTATGTAAAATATTCCTTAAAATGCTTTGTCAGGTATAAATAAAAGCTGTTTTAAAATCAGTTCTCAGGACATGTTGAAGCCTGTATCTAAAACTGTAAATATGATTGCTATTACTAAAGTTAAAAGATAATCATTGTTTAATCTATAGGCACAGTTTTGAGTATTCATTTCATACAATATCTAATCCATAAAGCTTTCTTTGAGAGTGCTGCTGAGAAAATAACTTTTCCTTTTGCTTTCATGGCAGTGGGAAAATATTTGTCTTTAAAATATTTGCCAGTCCTAATGCTTAAATATTTCTTGTATCCATCCCTTGCTCTCCATTCCTATCACAGCTTCTATAGTTAAGATTTTCAGCATTTCCCTCCAGGCATTAATTTAGTAGCCTCCTGGTATGTCTCCCTGATTCTAATCTTTCTCCCTCTAGTTTGTCATCTATATCTATGCCAGAAATACTTTCCCAAAACACAAATCTTGTTATAGTACTGCATTTCTCTAGTTCTTCCCTGTCTCTTAAATTTAGTCTCCTCCTAACCCAACATTTGCACTGTAGAATCTAACCAACCATACTGAGATCTTTGCAGCTTCTCTAACACAACACGCTGTTTCGAGTCATATTTCTCTTACGCCTTCTTACATTTTGTCCCCTCCTTTCATTTTTCCTGTTTTGTCTATGCTGATTTAGAGGAAACTCACTGATGGTCCGAGCCTCAGAACCTTGGAGCAGATTGACGTATCACCACCTCCCTGTGGTAATTTGCTCTAATCACAGGTGAAATACTAGGACGCAGCAGACAAATTCTTTGGTTTCTGGACTTAGAAGGAACACAGTGATGACAAGTAATGAAAACCATCTCCAATCATCTGATATTAAAGTGAGAAATTACCCCAAAGTGTCGACAACAGAAGGAAGGCGAGAAATATATTTTAAAAGAATAAACCACAAATATTTTCCTCATTTGATAAGTAAATGTGTATCTATCAAAAGGGAAATTTGAAACCATGCTGTGAAAGCTTACGACTTCTGCAACCCTTTTTCTACAGGATTTTATTTTAAAAGATTTTCTGTGCTTTTCTTGAGGCACATGGCTGGTCACATGCCTTTAAACCAGAGCCTGACTGTCCTTTCCAGAAGCTATTATCTTAAGAATTATTTGTTATCTGTATGCAAATTAAAGACATGTGTCAACAAAATAATGATTGCACCTAACAAGTACTTTAAATAGAGTACTTAAGATGTCACCAAATTTTCTAAATGATAGCCGTAGCTTCCGAAAAACTTGATAATTATATTTATTTAGTGTGTAATAATCCAGCAGATGAGTTGATATCGTTGAAGTTGTTATGAAATGTCACTGAATTTCATGTCCATTTTTAATGTGACAAAAATATAATTTTATAACTATAAAAATAGGTACTTCTATTCTATTTGTTTATATTTTAAATTCTCTCTTCATCTTTACCTTTGCAGCTTAGTACACACTTCTCAACCATTTCAAAGTTGGCCAGTCTAGCTAAGCCTGTTTCAAATTTTATATTCTTCACAATGATCCCTGCAGTGATGCCTACTAAAAACACAATAAGGACTCTTTTCTATTAGTCCACAATCTGCATGAGCAGAGCCTCTCCTTTTTCCCTTAGGGAGATAGATATTAGGGAATGGTTGTATTAAAGGAACTAGACTTTACTAAACATGTTTCATCACACTAGGCACTGTACTGATTGCATTATACCATTACATGAAATTAGCCCAAATACCTCTCTGCTGTAATAGTCAAAGTATAAGGATGCTCAAACATTTTAAAGCTGACTGGTCCCATTTTTATACAGTTCTTACTTTCGTCAAGTTCTTCCCTTACATTGACACAGATTTACAGTCCCGTAAATTCCAGCCGGTAGTTCTAGTTGGGCTTCTCATATAATAAAAGCTTAATATTTACCCAATATTCTACTGCTGTAAAATACTTGAAGACAGATATCACAGAATCTAATTAAATATAATTTAATACTTGGTCACTACTACTTTTATAGATAGCTAATACCTTGAAGAGAAACACGTTCCTTAAGATAAAATGCTGTGATTTATATTTACTTATATCCTCCAGATTACCCAGATATTTCCAGGTACACAACCAGTGTTAAATAAATACAATTGAAAATTGAATTGAATTGAAATGGGTTAGTTCTGTATACAAATTGTTCCTTAAAGTGCAGATAGCTAGGTTATAACAACAAATATACTTTTCTTGGTTGTGATTTTATAGCTAAAAAATCGGCCGGGCGCGGTGGCTCAAGCCTGTAATCCCAGCACTTTGGGAGGCCGAGATGGGCGGATCACAAGGTCAGGAGATCTAGACCATCCTGGCTAACACGGTGAAACCCCGTCTCTACTAAAAAATACAAAAAACTAGCCGGGCGAGGTGGCGGGCGCCTGTAGTCCCAGCTACTCGCTACTCGGGAGGCTGAGCCAGGAGAATGGCGTGAACCCGGGAGGCGGAGCTTGCAGTGAGCTGAGATCCGGCGACTGCACTCCAGCCTGAGCGACAGAGCAAGACTCCGTCTCAAAAAAAAAAAACCAAAAAACAAACAAACAAAAAAAAACTAAGAAGTATTATGTACTAAGAAGTATTATGATTGTAATATAATGTTACTTGCAAAAAAGTGTGTCTGTAAGTAATCCTGGTATTACAGAAAAAAAGTTGCCTTAAACCTGACATGTCTGTATGAATCAAAACCAAAAATGAAACAAAGAAATATTTAAGGAGACTGTTGTTTAAAAGTAACAGGATAATTCCAGTTATTTTAAAGGATAATTTATACTTATTTGCTCAATGTGAAATAAAACATTTTTAAATCTTAATTTATTATCTACTCTTTGCCCAAAGTATATTAGAAAAATATTACTGCAATTTGAGTAGTCTTCATATTGTGAGAAAATAGGTAATTATTATATGCAATAATCTGAGGCATTTTAGTTTTACAAAGACTGTATAATCACCGCACATATAAATTTTTGGAATTTAAAATGTGTTGACAAAATCAGAATCATGTATCTACTTTCAAAGAGAGATTTCAGAATATTACAAATAAAAATGACATTGTTTCTTTTATCAAATTGGCATCAATGGGACCTTTTTTTCAAAAAAGCTTTTAGATCTGCCATTTGTTCATTTATATGTGTGTAATTACAGTATTTAGTGGATCTCTCATACTGTGCTTGTTTCCACATGGATTTTCAGAGGACAAAGTCTCAGGTGGTGGAGCTAAAGACAAAACCATGCAGCGCCTCAAGCACTTCCTTCCTGGAGCTGTGCTCCCTAAGAAATGGGTCAAGAGGGACTACTCAGAAACATGCATTGAGCATCAGCTTGTTTTGGAATGATTACTCATCTAGGCCTGGAACTAAAAGTATCTTCCAATTATTTTGTTTATTATCCACTTTATCAGCTTCCACATAACACATTCAGTTTTCTAAATTTTAGTTTAAAAATTGCCATTTAATTCTATGCTTCTATGAAGTCACATATCCTACTTATGCTTTCTAAATTTCAAAATTATTTGCACTGTTCATTTTCTAATATTTTATCTAAATAATGGACCTTAAAGTTCTCTTTTATTGAATAGGAATGACAAAATAGAAATTAAAATTATTGAATCATTCCAGATAGTCCAGAGGTAAGGTCATCAGTGAGTGATTAAGGAATCCCTTTCTATTATAACATGTTAGCTAAAACCTAAAGAAAAAGCCAAGCAAACAGCAGGAAAAGACTGTTCCAAGAAAACGAGGACTTCACAATTCCAACATTGGCCAAGTTTGGAAGTCACTTGGATGAGGAGATATTTAGTGGTTTTGGAATTAGTCTTCTGTTAGACATGTAATGAAAAGAAAATTTTGAAAGAGTAAATTATCCCGCTTAATTGTCTATCAGCAAATAGAAAAGAAATTTTCACTGGCTAGAAATATAGGCAGTCGGGCCGGGTGCAGTGGCTCATGCCTGTAATCCAGCACTTTAGGAGGCCAAGGTGGGTGGATCGCCTGAGGCCAGGAGTTCGAGACCAGCCTGGCCAACATAGTGATACCCCATCTCTACTAAAATTACAATTAGCAGAGCATGGTGGTGTATGTCTGTAGTCCCAGCTAGTTTGGAGGCTGAAGCAGGAGAATCGCTTGAGCCCAGCAGGCGGAGGTTGCAGTGAGCCGGGATCATGCCACTGCACTCCAGCCTGGGTGACAGTGTGAAACTCCATCTCCAAAACAAAAAATAAAAGAAAAAGAAAAAAAGAAAAAATATAGGCAGTAAGCACTTATTATCTTTAATAAGACAGAATAATATACATTTTATCAGTTTTATTAAACATAAGCATCATGAAAGCTGTATGATCCACAGATGCACTTGACTGTCTGCCAAATTGTATATCTCAGGGGTCACCAACCCCAGTGGGTTCCTGTTAGGAACTGGGCCGCACAGCAAGAGGTGAGCAGTGGCCTGGGGAATGAAGCTTCATCTGTATTTCCAGCTGCTCCCCATTGCTACCATTACCATCTTAGCTCCAACTCCTGTCAGATCAGCGGCTGCATTAAATTCTTACAGAGCATGAACTCTATTTTGCCGTTCGTGCTAGGGATCCAGGTTGTGTGTGCCTTATGAGAATCTAATGGTGGATGATCTGTCACTGCATCCCATCACACCAGATGGGCTCATCTAGTTGCAGGGAAACAAACTCAGGGCTCCCACTGATTCTACGTTATGGTGGGTTGTATAATTATTTCATTACATATTACAATGTATGTAATAATAATAGAAATAAAGGGTGCAATAAATGTAATGCACTTGAATCATCCTGGAAATAACCCTTCAGCCCCCCCCAACCCCAACCCCATCTGTGGAAAAATTGTCTTCCACAAAACCAATCTCTGCTGCTAAAAATGATTGGGACTGCTGGGCTATCTAGAATGAAAAGCATATGCATTGCTGTACATAGAATTCACTGCACAGATTTAGGTGTGGGGAGGGATAATTGTGGGGAGTTATAGTTTTTTTTTTTTTTGATGTATTTCAAAGTATATTCAGTCTTAAAAGGATTTTGAAAAATTGTATCTGTTTCTATTTGGCCTCCTTTTTTTGTAGGTGTATGATTATGTAAACCAAAAACATCTGAAATCTACTTTAATTCAGCTTGAAATGTAAGATTTGATTAGGCCAACTTCATCAAAGCAAGCAAAAATTGAAATACTATTATGTGTTTTATAAATGTATGCATGTATTTATTTATTGATCCATCATCGATTAGTTTAAAATATTAGGTATCTTCTCTATGGCAGGGTGCCCAACTCTCTTCATTATCTGTGGCAAGTTGTCTCCATCGTCCAAGCTAATCTCCATGTATGTAAGAAATGAATAGTCCTTTACTATGAATGGGTATCCTGTCCTACGAGCTCCTAAAATAAAGATCGCTGCAATCTAATGTTCTATAGCATTGCTGAAAATTATTTTTATAGTAATTACTTGCTGAAATGTATTGACATTGATTTGGTAGATGTATTAACGGTGTTTGAAAATAGTCTACATATTCTCTGGGGAAAGTATTTTGCAGTGGTTATTAGCACACAAGCATTTGTCTCAGAATAGCTGGGGTTTGGTTGTTAGCTCTGTTCCTGGGTGACCTTGGACAAATTATCTAAACTTTTGAAACCCAGATTTCTAACATGCAAAATTGCAAAACAAAGGCAACTTATCAAAGGCTTGCTGTAGGATTAAATACAGAATGTGCAGACACAGGCACACGATGGTAATCAATTTTAACGATTTTTATTTTTTGTTATTTTAAAATGCATTAAATATTTATTATACAGTTTCTATCGGTATAATACTAGAATAAGGTCTATAAAATCTTGAAAATAATTTGTAATTGCGTCTTACATTTATTTCGGAATTTATTTGGGAAGCTAGAAATTACAGTTACGCAGAATTAGCAAAGATTAGACCAGTATATTATCTAATGTCCACATAATAACTCATGTAAATGGCCAAAAAATGAGATAAAAATATCATTCAAATACATTAAGAAAGACTTAATTAAAGGAAAGATGGCATATAAAATCTATGTTAATTGAATTTTTATATTTTCATATTATATGCAATAATATATGATATTGCTATATTTTACCAAAAGGCATGCTAGTTAACTAGTCACTTAATAAAAAGGTATACTCAAATATTATAAAACACGATAAAAATTATTAAATACTGCAAAATATCTACTTAATAGAGATTATTTTACAGTGTAGTAGATATTCAATTACCTTACTCACGAATGTTTCTGAAAAGTGACATTTCCAAATTGGAGACCTTTGTGAGCATAAAGAACACATCCAAATGCATAAGTGTTTTTACCCTAACTTGTTGGCCATATGTGTAGATGATATAAAGCTTGCTTTTTGAAATGCCATGGAAAGTATAGAAAGAAATTAGACATTTGTTTCTCACTTTTGAATTTGAGACTATCCAAACAATTAGAAAGCTGAGACATCTAACAGTGGAAATTATTTTAAGTCCTTAAAAATACTGTTCAGATGTTTTGGAGATTTGACTGAAACCAGGAGGTTTATTGACATTTTTTGTATTATTAAAGAAAACATTTGACTGTGGTAGGCTCTGGAGATTCCAAAAGCTTGGGATACAAGGTCTCTGTCCTGAGTGTTTTATAATCTCTAGAAAGGTAGAAAATATTTATAATTAGAAATTTATGTTAAGCAACTTTATGTGTAATAAAAACTTTGTGGTTTTCTTGCAAAGGTCTAGGCAAAATTAACAATAACCTTTTGTTACATAGATAATGAAGGCATGAATTAGAAATGATAGGATCATTAAAAATGATGATGAAAGTTGGTCACTGGAAAATTATATTCTGAGATGTATACTAAGGCCCTACTGATAAG
Organism: Rhinopithecus bieti; assembly: GCF_001698545.2. NCBI lineage: Eukaryota > Metazoa > Chordata > Mammalia > Primates > Cercopithecidae > Rhinopithecus > Rhinopithecus bieti. The sequence goes on from NW_016826690.1 coordinate 866,369, forward strand.
TCACAGTGAATTCTAGTCATTCTATGTCCTGGGATTTGGGCAGAGCTCTCAGGCCTGTGTGTGAGACCCATGACTGTGCCCTGCTTTGTGGCCAGCCTCAATTGGTGCAGGGAGCTTTATTTATCATCCTCTGTCAGAGATTGGTAAGGTATTTGTATAACGTTCTATTTTTATTTTCATTTTTTTTTACAATTACAAAACTCCTGGAAATAGAGACTGAAAGGCTTAGGATAAAGTCAATTAACTTGGAAAACATTTGTCTTTTTCCCTTCTCAATTTTTGAATATTCTTTTCAGTAAAGGGAGAAGACATTACAATTTCATTTATAGGAAATGAAAGAGAATCAGCGCTCTGGTTTCTACCTCTGGGAAATGTTGAATAAATCTCAAGTATCTCTTGCAGTTTACTTTGCTCTGGTTTCCTCATTTACTCCTGTGCCCTTCTCTTAACTATTCCCATCAGCTAGGAAGATAGGCAAAGGTGAGGGAGAAAGACAGGGTTACACTAGGGAGAGAAAAAGCACTGGTCCAGGCATCTTCAAACACTAAATATTGGCAATAAGGAAAAATATCAGGACTGTTTTATATCAAATAACCCATTGCTCTTTCTCCCTGGACCCTTGGATCTCAAGCACAAAGAAGTTAAACACTGCTTTTTATTTCAAAATTTATTATTTAACGCATTGACACAAAATGCATTTAAATCCAAAAGAAATTCAGGATAATTGAGCAACAGTCATTCCAAAATATCTTTCAATAAAAGTCTAATTTTTAACTGTAGAAGAAAGACTGGCATTGTTAAATGAACCTTTCAGTGCTTTAGCATATAGTTATATTGCATGCCTGTGGTTTCCAGAAGTTTATATTAATTTTTATAGTTATATCATAGTCAGTATGTGTTGCCTAAATAAATTTAATATGGAAAAAGGAACATTTGTTTTATTATGTTAAAAAATTATTTTGTTTGTGGATGATATTTTCTACATGAGATATAGTTCAAGGGTTACTTAGAAATGTCAGCACTGGCCAGGCACGGTGGCTTACACCTGCAATCCCAGGACTTTGGGAGGCCGAGGCAAGAGGATCACTTGAGGCCAGAAGTTTAAGACCAGCCTGGACAGCATAGCAAGACTTCCTCTCTACAAAGAAATATTTAAAAACTAGCCAACTATGGTGGTATGTGTCTGTAGTCCTAGCTACTCGAGAGGCTGAGGTGGAAGGATTGCATGAGCCCGAGAGTTCGAAGCTACAGTGAGTAATGATTGCACCACTACATTTCAGCCAGCTGAGACAACAGAGTGAGTCTGTTTCTTAATAATTTTTTAAAAAAGAATTTAGGTCAGTAGTAAAGTTTGTGATAATTCAATTATATTTAGCTTAGAGAATTTTGCTAATAAAAAATAACTTTGATAATTTAACACGTATGTATGTTATTGAAACAGCAAGCATTTTTAAGAGGCAATTTTCTAAATAACCTTTGTTTCAAAGTGTATTGTTTATTGCTGTGTTAGTTTGTTTTCACACTGCTATAAAGTAGTGCTAGAGACTGGATAATTTATAAAGGAAAGAGTTGTAATTGACTCACAGTTCTGCATGGCTGGGGAGGCCTCAGACAACTTACAATCATGGCAGAAATCAAAGGGGAAGCAAGGGCATGTCTTACATGGTGGCAGATGAGAGGGAAGAGCATGAAGCCGGAGGAGCCCCACACTGAGGAAACAACCAGATCTTGTGAGAATTCACTCACTATCATGAGAACAGTGTAGGGGAACCATTCCTATGATCCAATCACCCCCAACCAAGTTTCAGCCTTGGCACTTGGGGATTAAGAGGGTTAAATTCAAGATGAGATTTGGGTGAGTTCACAGAGCCAAACCGTATCAATCGCTGACTTTAAAGAAAATGAGTAATGTTCTTTCCAATTTTAACATACATTCACATAACGGTTTTGAGAGTGTAACTGTAACCCAAGATTTACAATATATTTGTAGTTATTTTTTAATGTGAATAAAGGTAATGTGACTCATATTCTTAAGAATTTACCTTTGGCATTATTGTGTTCTCCTGTTTCAAAAGTTTGCTTATTTTAATAAGATTTCAATTATTTGTGTTGTTACATACATTGGGATAGATAGTGACTGAAGTTTATTCTTTCATTTATTTTTCATCCTATAAATGTAAGGTGTACAATATAATATTTTGATATCCAGAGTAAACTGATTACTAAAATCAGAATATTAATATATTATCTCCCACAGATTTTATTAAAGATGCATGCATTTATAAGCTGCCAACAAGTCCAAAGATTGTTTTAAAATGTACCTTTCATTCTTATTACTGTGCAACTTCCTGGGTTCCATGCCAATTGTTTGTTTTTAAGGAATGTAGTGTTATAACAAGATTGTTTCAGAACTTGAATAATATGCATCTTCAAATAGAATATTATAGGTCTTGCTTTATAATTTGTAAACTTTCAGCATCTTTGCAGCTTAACTTTGCAAGATACACCAAAGGCTTAGGCTTCATCTAATTTGACATAAAATAAACAATAACCAACAAGTACTAGATGATTATGCATCTGATATGGTTTGGCTGTGTCCCCAAACAAATCTCATCTTGAATTGTAATTTCCAGGTGTGAAGGGAGGGAGGTAATTGGATTATGAGGGCGGTTTCCCCCATGCTGTTCTCATGATAGTGAGTAAGGCTCGGGAGATCCGATGGTGTTGAAAGTGGCAGTTGTTTCCTGTGCTCGAATTTAGTTTCTCCTGCCACCTTGTGAGGAAGGTGTCTGCTTCCTCTTCCGCCATGATTGTAAGTTTCCTGAGGACTCCCCGGTTATGCGGAGCGGTGAGTCAATTAAACTTTCTTTGTTTATAAATTTCCCAATCTCAGGTAGTTTCTCTTTTTTTTTTTTTTTTTTTTTTTTTTTTTTTTTTTTGAGGTGAAGACTCGCTCTGTCGCCCAGGCTGGAGTGCAGTGGTGCGATCTCGACTCACCGCAAGCTCCGCCTCCCGGGTTCCCGCCATTCTCCTGCCTCAGCCTCCCGAGTAGCTGGGACTACAGGCGCCGCCACCACACCCGGCTAATTTTTTGTATTTTTTGGTAGAGACAGGGTTTCACTGTATTGGCCAGGATGGTCTCAATCTCCTGACCTCGTGATCCACCCGGCTCAGCCTCCCAAAGTGCTGGGATTACAGGCGTGAGCCACAGCACCTGGCCAGGTAGTTTCTTTATAGCAATGCGAGAACAGACTAATACAGCATCTGTAATAAACTCATGCAGTATCTATAGCTCAGATTGTATCTGAGGTTACAGTCTGTGCTAAAATACGTTCTTTACAGATGATCAGTTTACTTAGAACACAGGCCAACAAGTGGTCATACATGGATGTCTGTTGGCCTTGAGTAACAGCACTGGCCACTGGCAGAGCTGGTATTGAGGAGGTTGGTGTATAAAGAGTAGGAACTTCATAGAACAGCATTTATCATATGCCAGTATGCATATAAACTACCTGGAAGATTCTGATTCAGTAGGTCTGGAGTGGAACATATAATGTAACATTTCTAATATGCTCCCAGATGATGCTAATACTGAGACTGATCTGTGGACCACACATTGAGTAGCAATATTTAAAACTTTGAATCTATCATGAAAGATACCTTCAAAAATTTCCTGCTTATTTTAAAATTAAGAAGCACACTTTAGAGGAAGAAAATTTAAAAAATATATAATTATGATGTCTCATTATTAAGTATTTTGGGTATAAATAGAAGGTATAATAGTGTAGTTCTATGACATGATTAAAGGGAAAATAATTCAAAAAGATGTAGATACTCCACTAACTAGTTGGATAGCCTTAGACAATTTATACAATCTCTTGAAGTTTAAGTTTTTGTAGTTATGAGAGAGTAAAACTAGATTATCTCTAAAATCCATTCCAGTTTTTAAAATCTGTAGTTCCAGTCTCCTAGGCTTCTGAGTCTGAGAATGGAGAAGCACCTCTCATAAACCGCAGTCTTGCTTTTATATCTGACTGGAGATTTGGTATAGAGTCTCCAGGTTATTTATGAAGTTTAAATAATGTTATGCGTATGAGGTGCTTAACAAATTACCTTACCAATAACAAGTGCCTAATTAATATTATTAATGTTACTTATTGACAATATTATTACACACCTTAGTAAAATTGAATCTTAGAAAGTGAGGTAACTTCTTCCTGGACGTACAATTCTCTAGACATATGCTAAACCACAGTATAGTAACAAAATACCTATGCAGTTGATAATATATTAGAAATATACCTTTAAATAAAGTCAGTGGTTATAATGAAATAAGAAAAATACCAAGGAAGAAAAAAATTGCTTGTCTCTTTATGTTCAAACTGGTAAAATTCCATCAAAATCAAGCTAATCAATTACCCAAATAACTCTGTCCTCTTGTTTGATACTGTGTCTGCATACTCCTTTTTATTCTAATGTAATAGTGATAATATTGGCTTACCGATATGTAAATACCCCCGAGTTATATTGTAGATGTCGTGTTTGTAAAGCACACATTCATTTACTAAAATTATTCGTTGTTTACTATTTACATCTATTATCTCTACTGATAAAAAGCATTTCCATACATGAGCAAATGTATCAAAAAAAGTCTAAGAAGATGAGCAGATTGATCAGTGTACTCTATGACTTTCTTAATAGTAACTGAGTGTGATTTTTACATTGTATACTACCAGAAATCACCACATGTAGCATGGCAGATGGCTGCCAATAGTCTTGTTATCCTTCCATAAGTTACGTGGCATTTATGCCATTAGGGTGATTTTTCAGTTTAGAAAAGACAACCAGGGGTCAGTCTTTTCTATGATAATGGACTCACAAGGGACCTCAAAACTTTACCATGAACATATTTTATATCTTAAGTTATCTTCCAGAGACTTCAAATGTTTGAAGCTGGTTGAGGTGGGGAAGTCAGGACAGAAGAGGGAGTAGAACACACCTGCTCTAAGCATAGGCATTTCAACGTTTAGAGGAAATCAGTGTGGCTGGAGGGGTACCAGGGGTGGTAGAGAGTTCATGCTGTGTTCTCCCAAGAGGTTTGATGCTACAGAAACTCAGAGTTGGTGTGATTGTTGGTTAGTCTGGTGTGGTTTGGTTTGATTCTTTAGTAGGTGGGACCCCCTAAGAACCTGAATAATGTCCCCATGCACTAGTTTTGTAAACGTGGAAGCAGGTGGTGGCAGTTGAGTGACTCACACTCATTTAGGCTGTAAGCCAGCCCTTTCATTCAATATCCAGCAATTCGATTTCTACTGTTGGGTTTACGTTACTTTACTAGTCTGGGGCCTTCTTAGAAGTGTCAAATAGCAAGTGCCACTGTTGGTGGTGAATTCCCAGCGAAAGAAACAGATGGAATGTTTTAGCACTCAGTTGTGTAATTTGAGATTAAAATGCTCTGCATGGCTATTCCTCATGATGGCACTTTTGAGTGATTACTATAGGAAAAACAAACTATTAAACCTTGAAAAGGGGAAAATGTTGGATACAGCTCAAATGCTCCATATCAGCCACTCAGTTATTCACCTGTGTTAGATATTTCCCAACTTTTCTTGGGGTCTCCTTTATGGAGCAGCCTTTGTCAAGTCTCATAAAAACAGAGCTTATATACTTCCACAGTATGCAATGTGAATTGTGTATTTTGATTTGCTCTGAAACTTTGTTCTCTTTTGAGACTAACAAGTAAATCATAAAATGAATATTTTTTCAATGTCAAAGTTGTTCTATAAGTATAATTTTAAAAGTTCTTTCAGGCCATAATATATGCCTTTGGAAAAGTCAACATATTATTGAAATATGTACTTACTTCATCTGCCACATGAAAATAGGAATGTTTCATCTGTCCTTAAAAGCAAAGTGGAATATTTGCTTCTTTTGAAATGTCTGTGGCAATTTTTTTTTCTTTTGCATGTTCTGCAACACAAAGAAATATTTAGGACTTGAAAGAAGGTGAGCTGCTTGATTACGCTGTACTAGTAAACTGTGAATTAATGTTATTTATGAATTATAATTAAAAGCCTAAGAAGAAAATGCATGTATGATTTTATTTAAAGAAAAGTCTGTGCATAAAAACACTCATGGAAGAGTTATTTTCAATTTAAAAAATACGTTCTTATTGTGTACCATAAAATAGATGATTTTGTGTACCATAAACTACTATAGTCATTTGCCAAGAGATAAGACCAAGGAGGAATAACAATGTTAAATTTTTTTCAAAACCTAACAGTTTAATTATAATTTAAATTAAACACTTTTGAATAAGACATTAATTTAATTAGCCCCTTTTTCAATCAAAAGGTTTTTTATTTAAAAATAAAATAGTGAATAGAATTATATATGCTTAATATTTAATTCTTTAAAAGTTCACCTGAAAGTCATCCTAGTTACCTTTCTTAATTGAGCCATCATATTTAATATAAAATAATTATACGATGTTTGCTTTTTTATTCTTTTCAAATTAATGCTAAATATTTTCAGTTAAATTGTTTTTTGCAAACTCATTCCTTGCATATCATGAGGCCTAAAGCCAGATATATGACATAATATAGAAAAGCATCCTAAGAGAGAAAAGAAGAAAACATTCCAGCCTCAATACTATAAATTGAGAAAAAATGTCACAGTGTTTATTTTAGCATTTTTTTGTCTGGGGAATTCTATTGAAGATACGTAGGTGGCAAAATGTTACTAATAATGGAAAATATAATGTACTTTGTGCACTGAATTTGTAAATGACATGGAAGGTCGACGAAACAGAAAGGTTAACAGCTCAGCCACAGAAATTTATTAGTATAGTTCAAGTTTTATGCTCCAAACTTTTTTTAAATTATTTGAGTGTTGGTATTGATAAATTCGGTGTTGTTATTTACTGGAGAACTTAATATGGTTACATGGCTTTTTCCTAAAGTTTCCTTTTCAATATTACTACTAATTTGTAATGATAATGATCGTAAATTGAACTTACAGTTGAACAATACAGACAATATCATTCACAGGTATTAGGGCCCATTTCATAGGAGTAAGAAAAAATAACTTGGACATGCAGACCTTGGAGTCCATTTCAGTTTGACGTAATCAACAATGTTCAGTTTATAACATGTCTGATCCCTCTATACTCCTTTTAAGAATATATTGTGTTTTGTGGTGTTGTGTACATGTGTTGTTGTAGCAGATTTTATTTAGTGATATCAATGAGGAAAATCCTGTTTGCTCACATAGTTGACATTTCTTTATAAAGTACAACTCACCTATCAAAATGACATACAAGAAAGGTCCCGACCTGCAGGACAGTCGAAACGGGCCCGGAAGGGGGAAGTGGGATGGGAGGAGACAAGAAAACACAAGAAATGGAGAACAAGACAAACAAGCCCTGATCAAGTCTCGTTTATGAGTGTTAGGGTCCATGCCTTTATATAGTGCCTGGCAGGGGAAGAGGTTGGGCCCAGGGCGGTGACGGGGGCCTGGGTCTTCCTAAAATACAATCGCCGCATGCGCCCGGGGTTTTTACTTTCCCGGGCGCGGATGGCGCCTGCGCTCTGGCTGCAATATCTTCCCTGGGCGGGAAAAATGTTTGCGCGCAGCGCGGGAAAGGTGGCGGCGCCGGGAACAGTTTGGCGCAGCGCGGGAGAAACTGAGGCGCGCCGGGAATAAGCTTTGGGCGCCGCGCGGGAAGGGTTTTTGTTAATAAAGAACCCGGGATGTGCCCTCTTTGCTCCCGCTTTTGCGGAGATCAAGGCAACAGAGGTCGGCTAATTCCGGGCCTCATGGCTCCGGACACAAAAGAACTTTAAGGAACACATTTGTAAATGGCTTACGTATTCTATGCTTTCTTAACCCAAACACAGTGTAAAAATAATTATGAGTACTTAGGAATGTAACCACAAACACTTATCAAATATATGCTCCCCAATTTGCAATTGGGTCCCTATAAACCCACTGTAAATTGAAAATATAGTTAAGTCGAAAACACATTGAATACAGCTAGCCTACAGAACAGCATAACTAAGTCTCATGTACCTTACACGTGCTCAGAACACTGACATTAGCCTAAAACAAGGCAAAGTCATCTGGCAGCGTGATCCACTATAGTGTATGGGTTTTTAACCTTCGTGATTGCGTGGGCGACTGGGAGCTTTGACCTACTGCTTCCTCCCAGCATGTGAGAAGTTATGGTAACACAGATTGCAAGCACAGAAAGAGATCAAAATTCAAAATTTGGAGTACAGTTTCTACTGAATGAGTATTGTTTTCATACCATTGTAAAGTCAAAATATCATAAGTTGAACCCTTGTAAGTTAGGGGTCATTTATATGCTATTTTAATTATGATTGCAATGACCAATCAGGTCTCTGGAGCTGTTTTATTCCCACTACCAAATGGCTTAAGAGTGCTGTGTTTTGCTATCTTTTCTTATTGATGTTAGAATAACTTTTTGACTGTTGACACTTAAATTTAAAAGGGCTTCTAAAAACCAATGAGAAAGATGGAAGATGTGTTTGTATTAGAAGATGTAATAAACTTCCATTTGAACAAAACTCTGCCCACCTTAAGACTTTCTTCTGTGTTTATGATTAATTTTCCTCAAGATTTCTGTTTGTGGTTGTTGAGTTATCATTCTCTTTTTTTCTCAGTATGCTCATTCCTTCATTCAGTCTGTCAGTTATTTTAAAAATATTAATTAGTTGCATAAATATAATATGTCTTTGTATAGGACAGACCTAAATTAAACTAAGGGACTCTATTTGAGAATTTTGTGAAATTAGAAGTTTTTAATGTCCATAAACATCAGTTTTCTCATTTGTAAAATAACTGGGGCAATAATACCTGCTTAAGTTCATGGAAAGTACACAGCACAGTGAATAGCACAATTTGGGGAGTATTTAACAAATGTCAGTCATCTTTGCATTATCTTTGTACAAATTAACATGTAATTCATAGCCAGTTTTAGGTATCTAGCATTTCCATTAGCTCCAGCATCCAGTCAAAGCCCTCTGTTGGAACATCTTTGCAGCTACGGAGTCTGACTTGAGCAAATGTAACACTTCCATACCTGTGTCCCTTCCACCCTTTCATTTGGTTGGCTAGCTTCTTTGCATCAGACTGTGACTCAATAGAATTTTTCCTTTTCTATTGCTGAAGAAAATCCCATTTTCAAAAATTCCATCTTGTAGACAATTTACTACAGCAGACGACTTATAAAAGAGAAAAATGAGATATCATCCTGTGTTTTAAAGTCTAGATAAAGAAGTAGGATTCTTACACAGCCCCAGGATTGATGGCAGAGTCTTCTTCCTGTTCAATGTCTCAAGACACCTACATGATCTTCCTCCATCATGTGTGAAAAGGGGAAAAATCTCAAGGAGGGGATTTGGCAAAAGAAAAGTGACAATAGCGGTTAATTCCTTGACAAACTAGGCTAATCTGCTTTTGAGATATTCAAACCTCTGTCTCTTTCACACCTCCTCTTTGACTCCTTTTAAAACACATCTCCAAAAAGCTCCCCAATGCCCTCTGTCCATCTATTCATCCCCACTGATGCCATCCTCCACTATGCTCCCTCATTACACTGTTGCCACATATGTCTCTGTCCTGAGGCACCTAATGTCTGTGGCAAGTAAACTCTCAGAACCGTGCCATGAAGTTCTATGATGAATGAAATAATTAGGTAGATACTAAGAGAGAGCATTTTAAATATATTCCCATTTATTAATTCTCACTATTCTGAGCCATTAAAATATTTATTCCCTCACGTGTTCAGCTTGAGGTTGAAATATCTGAAGGACTGACAGCATCTCCCATTGTTTCTTTTGGGTAGTTAATAAATGCTTGGATTTCATTTCTTGTTAGGGATAAGCGATATTTTGTTGATAATGGATCTTCACTTAAATCCCATCATTCAACTTACTCTCTACATCACAAGCAACAATGAGAAGAAAGAAAAAGAATCAGTGCTTTTTCTCTTCCCTCTAAGGAAGAGATTCTCATAGCAGAAACAAAGGGAGTATTTTGGAAATTTACTGTGGTGATTTTCTGGATTATTATGAAGGGAGTGGTGGCTGTTGACATTTAGAGGGTGAAAATTGGAACAGCTAGAACATCTTGCAATCTGCATGTCTGGCCTCCCATACAAAGAATTTCCCACCACCCAGTGACTGTAGGTTTGTGCTTTTGCAAAATCTGTTTACAAATACCTGAATCTAGAAACAAACTCCAATTTGTATATAGATGCAAAGTATATTGCATAGTTTTAATGTGCACTAATTTTCTAGCTATAACTACAGTGTCAATGGAGGAAATGTACTTTGATTAGGTCACAACTGTGATTTTTCACTATTTCAGAAAGTCACAAATACCAATGCCATTCATGGTGTCTGAGTGGCAAATACAGCACCTGTGTGTCAGCCTACATTTGTAATTATTATATTCAAGGTGATTCTAAGTGTGAGTAAAACATCTGACTACGTGATTATGTCTTCTAATGTGGAGGTGCTTGAATGTTTGCATATCAATATATATTATCAGTATAGACCACTATCCTTTTATTGCATTGAAACAATGTTTAAATTTTGTGTGTAGATAGATGGTATTTTTTATGGATTTACTTCAGGCTGAGGGACAGACTGTTATGGCAGCCATCTGTTATTTGGTTGGCCAGAAGCAAGCTAGGTTGATGGTGAAATACTGTAAGAAATATAATTTTCATTTTCTTTAGCATTTGTATATAAGTGTTCTATATTTAAATAAGTTATGTAATTAAAAGTTTTAGATTCACTTGTGAATTATTTATTAATTGTAAGATTGTACCTTTTAAGAATACTCAGCCTTATTTTTTTTCTCACATTAGGTGGTTTTCTTTTCAAGCATTAAAAATAATGTTATTGAGTTCTATTGATGAAATTAAATAATCTGATTTCTTTTATTTTATAATTCATTAGGCATTATTACATTTTCACTAAACTTGCAACTTAAAAATTCCTGTAGGACATGCATCATTCTATATAAGAAAATGTAAAATGCAAATATTGTGCAACTCAAGGTAAATTTAAAAAATAAATTTAGTAAGCATTATTGAAGACTGATAGCCTTCAGGTTACTATGATTTAATATTATGGTCTGACAGAAAAGATGATCTCAAAGAGGGCTCAGTATTGATTTGCTTGTTGGTATTTCAGAGATACTGACAGCTGCTATGACTTCTACTGTTTTCTCTTAACTTTGCACATACTGAGTTTGCTTTGTATTTCCTTATTATTAACCCACATCTCACCATATTGCAATTAACTGGGACAATAAGCACTGCATTGAATATATTAGAAATATTTGCAATGTGAGTAGAAACTCTTAATAAGAGCAGGCCTGCTGCTAGATGATACGAGGTCTGCATGAATTACAAAAAGTTGCCCCTCCATCTCCTGAACAGAGGTAGCCCCAAAGTTCAGGGATTACTGAAGAGAGGGCTTCTTTCTTCACTCCCCTCCTTCCTTCCCTCTGGGGAGACACTGCCTTTCACAACTTTGTGGACAGCATGTGAACTAAATTTCAGGCAGACACTTGCCCCTTCAGCAGGGCATCTTTGTGCAAGGTACAAACTTTGTACACAGACATGATGATCCCTGACACAAATGTGTCGGTGAAAGAAAAGAGAAAAATAAAAACACCCAAGTGTTCATGAAATAGCAGTTATAGAGGAATGAAAGACGCTTTCTAACAAGAAGGAAACAGTTGAGAGGGAGAAATTAAAGATAGAAAAATTTATTCATAGCCAATCTAATTTCTCTGTTTTTAAAATTCAAGGGTGATTCACTCTACCACTTATGAGCAGAAAACAAACATTATAACACAGATTACATGATTACAAGCTATGTAAACTTTCACTTCGTATTACAACTAATTGGGTTCTCTTGTAATTCTGTGTAAAATAATACATCTTTTGATTTATTGTAAGAGAGACCCATCCTATTATGACTGTCAAATTTCGGTTATTCCCAAATTGAGAGAAAGGAAGGAAAGAGTTTACGTTTATCATATTGTAAAATTTGAAATATGTATTTATAGCCCCTTTTAGAAATGTATAAATGTAAGAAAATGACTTTTAAAAATAAGGCCAATGTCTAGAAAGGCATCCAGTAGTTAGTATGACTGCAGTACATAGTTAGTTGCTGAAGAACTCTGCCCTTTTGGTATTTTTCCTTTTAGGGAATAAATAAAATCAAGCTTCTCAAATCATTTTCCCAATCCGGAGCCATGAAGTTACAGGATGATGGACTGCTAGGCTGCCATTGTTGTCTGTGTAAATGGTGCTCTTGGAATCTTACTGTGTGGCTCAATGTTGTAGCCCTCTCTACACCACCTAAAGAATGACTTCATTGCTATTTGACTTTTCAAATTTCCTTCAAAATTGAAAACTCAAGAAATTTTCTTCACATTTTATTTTCTTTTTATTATGCCAGTTTAAAAGTCTTTGAAAATAAAGAACTGAAATTCACTTTCTCCTGAAGTCACAAGTGAGCAAACAGAAATAATGGATTGGGCTTTGCTAATGATATGCCTAAAATTAGATATTAAGTTATTAAAATTTTAGTTTTCCATGAATAAGGACAAAAACCTCATTTCTAAAAACTTGTCACATTTAAATTATGCTGTCTCATTTGAGTCTCCAGAAAATTATGTCCAGTCTTCTGATTGTCACTCCTATAAACTTATTTTTGTTCAAATGACATAACCTCCAGAAGTATAAAATTTTGAAACTCTTTTCAGAATGACTTGCATTATAGCTTTTCCCTCCTATGGTATTGAAATACTATGTTTCATATTAGAATGTTTTCAAATATCTACTCTCCTAAAGAAATTAGTTAATGGTATTGTGTTTCCTGAAATAATCTGTGTAATGAATAAGTACATTTCTACAATAAGTTTACAGTCTTCTTAGTTTAGAATATCATAGATCTAAATTCTAATTGTTTTTTTTTTTTTTTTTTTTTTTTTTTTTGAGATAGAGTCTCCTTCTGTCACCTAGGCTGGAGTGTAGTGGCACAATCTCGGCTCACTGCAACCTCTGCCTCCTGGGTTCAAGCGATTCTCCTGCCTCAGTCTCCCATGTAGCTGAGACTACAGGCACGTGCCACCATCCCAGGCTAATTTTTGTATTTTTAGTAGATACGAGTTTCGCCATGTTGGCCAGGCTGGTCTCGAACTCCAGACTTCAGTTGATCCTCCCACCTTGGTCTCCCAAAATGCTACAATTACAGGTAGGAGCTACTGTGCCCAGCCCCAATTTACTTTTAATAAGCAAAGTTACACTTTGCATCACTTTTTCCACACACACAAGCTTTTTGTGACTTTGTAAAATATTTATTTATTTATTTAGTTTCAGATGGGGCCTGGCTTTGTTGCCCCAGCTGGAGTTCAGTAGTGTTATCTCAGCTCACTGGAAGCTCTGCCTCCCAGGCTTAAGTGATCTTCTCGCCTCACCCCCTCAACTAGCTGGAACCGTAGGTGCACACCAGCACGCCTGGCTAATTTTCATATTTTGGTTAGAGAGGGGCTTTTACCACATTGCCCAGGCTGGTCTCGAACTCCGAACCTCAAGCCTTCTGCCTGCCTCAGCCTCCAAAAGTGCTAGGATTATAGGTGTGAGCTACTGCACCCTGAGACTTTTAATAAATTTGAAAAACAAAGAACAACAACAAAAAAAATTTTCATTCCCTCCTGGTCCCAGGCTAAAATCTCTTTCGGGTTAGTGGATGAGTGTATGTGTAAAACTCTAGTTTACTTTGCTATTGTTGAATGGGCTGTTGTTATAGCCATTGTTATTCATTGATATTTCAGTACTGAGACTATATCATTGTAGAACTTTGACTCATACTCTCATGTTAATTTGGTATAGAAGAAACATAAGGAAGAAAGTGTATTCATCTAATCATTATTTGTTGTGTGGTTTCTTCCTGCCTCTCTAAATCCCACTTTTTTATACAACTAATTTTTTCTTTCATCAACTTTTCTATTAACAACTTTTGACTTTATAACTGCAGCTAAGTGGATGATAAAACAAAATAAGGTGTAACACAAAGAGTGAAACAGTGAATGGAAGGGCTTAGGTATAATGGAAGGGAATGGCAGGAAGAAAGTCCCAGATGACTTTTCAAAACTTCAGAGTTGGCAGCAGGTCATGGTGGGAGAGATGTAACTCAGCTGACGGATTTGATGAATTTTGTCCAAATATTGGAATTTGGACTGGTTGGATACAGCAGAAAGCCCCCAAACAGTGACTCTGCCAAATAAATTTACAAAATGCGATCCTGATGTTCAGAAACTCAAACTTTTTCTGAGATGCTTTAGGTCATTTTTTGTGGTTGAAAGAAAGCGACAACAGCTCTGTCCCCCATGTCCATGATCAGAGAAAGAGAAAGAATGAAGATTCAAGGGCGGCAAGAGTGACCAGCTGAGTCACATTTGGAGCCTTCCTGAAAGCCTCACTCAATGACTTCTCTTTACATAGCTTTAGCTAGAATGATGCCACCTGGCCTCTCTTACTTCCAAATTAGACGAGAACACGTTATATTTTAGCTGGGCACATTCCTGTCCCAAACCAAACTGGGGTGCTATTAGTAAGGAAGAAAAAGAGAGTAGATATTGGGCAGGCAATTAGAAATCTTTGCAGCAAGACATCCAGGAAAGGTATTATTTAGGAAAGTACCAAATTCTTTTTGTGTCCTTGATGGGGAAAGAATAGAGTGAGAAAAATTGCCAGTGTGCCGGTTTCCCAGTGGAGGTACATGGAGAAATAAGAATTGTTTCCTTCTGCATGGTAAGTAGCTCCCCGTGTCCAATTGTCCCCTATTATTGACCATAGTCCCACAGCAATACAGCTCTATTTCTAGGAATGGACTAGGAAAAAAATCCCAGAGGAGAAACTCCGACATTGATTTCTACTTCTAAAATTCAATGTATTTGTACTTCACATCTCTACAAAAATTGTGTTTTAGTATATCAGCTTTTGAAGGCAGCTGTACCTAAAATCCTGCCATCCAAACAGGGGGCAAGGGAAGCTGACTTTCACCTTCAGAGCAGCCATGAGTTTGTGTCTGCTGCATTGCACTTTCAATATCTAGGACAGAATTACATACTTACTATATAATTACGGTAATACAATTTGTTATTAAATAGTTGCCAAACAAAATAGAAATACAATAAAAATTTAAACCACTAACCTTTAAATGATATATTTTCTTTCAAGAATATTGTTCAGCTCGGATATCAGCAGATTAATGATGAGTACAACCAAACCCCAATCAGCTGAAAGAAATGTATAACATATCATTTTAAGGTCTCTGTAGTTTATTTTTTAAAAGGAACTTAAGAATATTGTGGATTTTAAATAATTGAAAATTATTTTACACTTGGACTAAATGTTCAGATTATTTTTAATTAAAGATATTTCAATACTATATTGTAAAACATTCAGTAAGCATTCAGTATGGGCCTAGCATTATAAAGTGGGATAAACCAAGGCCATAGAATGTTTATGTCCCCAGCCATAGGAAGTTTGACATTTATTGGAGGAGATAAACACACACATAACTGAATTTGGTTTTGATCTTCCTCTGACCTATTAATTCAATACTGTAGACCTAATCATTGTTGATATACTTTGTTCTTGTTAAGATTTGCCACATTATTTGCCTTGAAGTTATTTATTGCAAAGGGATTTGTTCTCTTTAATGGATGGCTCTGCATTTTAGCATATGCCTTTGTCTTTGTGAAACCACCAAGACCTCCAGGATAAGATATTGAATAATTAACTTGACATAATATTTATAAAGTAGTGAGCTAGAAAGTTTTGAAAGATTCTATTATAAAAATGGTTCATCAAATTTCGGCTGATGCCTTAAGCAGATGTTTAATAGATAAACAATATATGAACTTTACCTGAGGAAAAAAAAATCTCTTCCTAAGTCGTTTCTAAGTAGTAAAGTCTAATCCAGATCTTGTTATATGAACTGTAGAGTTCTTTTGTCAGAAACAAAGCATTGTATAGTCTATATTTCTTTTTATAGGACAGGCAGCTGTGTCAGTGAATGATTCACTAATGGTGTGAAATCTTTCTGTCACACACACAGGTCACTTACTTGGGCTTCAGGTACTTTAATATTTTTCCTAAACGATAACTGTCATTAAAAGAAAAACACTGTGTAGCCATTGAATACAGGCTTTAGTTTCAGACAGATGATAACCCAGAAGTGACCACTTCTCTTTATCATCAAAATACTGCTGAAGCCCCAGTGATTCAATTGCCAGCAATTCTTCTTTGCTTGAATTTGATCATTTTTCTTTCTTTTTAAAACACTGTAGTTAAACACTGGATCGGTAATGTGGCAATGTCTCTAGGGATTGAATTATGTTTAATTGGGAAGGAAGCACACTCTCTCTTGTTGTTTTTAGTTCATAAAGTAAGACTGTCAATTAGTAGGCAGTGCAGACACATTGGAGCCATGCTGCACCACAGCCAGTTTGGAGGAGATTCATAGTAACAAACAAGATTTAAAATATATGTCTTGTGAAAGGCCATTATAGGTGGATGGCTGGGTTTTGCCTGTCTTTTCATGCTGTAGCAGCATTATATTAGAAGGTGAAGGACACTCATATCCATAAAATAATGGCTTTTGTAATGCAGATGATTAAAGTAGGAAGCCTACCCACTTCTATTTTTCCCTAGGCATATTCCAGGATCCAATTTCAATTAGTGACCTAGGAGCTGCAGGCTCTGTATTCTGTTATCAATCCATTTAGCCAGGTAGAATCAAAGGTTCACCTGTCACTCTAGACTCTCAGTGACCCTAAGGATGATTTAGAATAGACATCTGCTCTATTCTCTTATGTTGACTTCTTTATACTGTCTACACAATTAATTATGAATATACAGTGGGCATTACAAATATTCTAAGGTCCATTAGAAAGCTCATTTTCTGGGGATGAGGATTTTTATATTAAATATTGACAGTGATTTTTGCTAATTTCTTGTTGATTTGCTAAACCAGGCCATTTTATGGAAAAATTTTAAATACACATTGTTGATCAGGAACAAATGTTGATCAGGAACAACTGTTGATCAGGAACAAAAAAAAACACACACTATTTTCAAAGTGTCAGAATGGTTACCTTGAAATCATTTTAGATATGAATTGCAGAATTCCTAGAGAAAATATGCTATTTTATAGGACTGTTCTTTATCAGGAAATGGCAGGATATCTAGTTATATTTTAAAGATACCAAATTTGTTTAGTGCAGATTTTACTTCTATAGTGCTCACCTTAATGAGCATCACAATAATGTTCTTTTATGTTCAAAATGATGCATTATAATCACATCAGTGCCTTCGCCAACCAGTAAATTATTAATAAGATGATGATCATGCTAATTAAGCTACTTTATTAGATTTTGATGGATTTCGTGCCAGAAATTATGGTGGGGCCTTTGAAATATATAGAGTATTTTCTCTTAGGGCAAATCTTCCAGCATCATTGAAAACTTTACTGAAAACTCTTCATTACTCATAACATTGCTCACCTGTTTCCCAATGACACAATAGTCACTTTCACAGAAACATAATAGTATGCAAGTCAAATGTTTAATTTGCTGCTGCTAAAGAATTCACAATAGAATTCTCAATGTGGGGTTAATTACACAGTAATGAAAGAGTAATCCTATTGGGAAAATGCTCTAAGTAACATTGCTCTGTTTCCTACTGATAAAGATGTGCACACTTGATTTACTTTTTATGCTGGGAAATTCAGAAGTAGGAGAAAACATTGAAAAGGTATGCACACGAATAGTAAACTTTTTTATCATTTGTCAACATCATGAGAAAATTATGAACATGGATAATTATTATATGACAAAGGCTATAATCACAAACTAGTAATGTATAAGAATATAACATTCTATTATACACAGGAGAACATGATAAATTAAAAATCATTGATAACATAATCTAAGGAAAGACATCACTAATCTGAACAAAAAAGGAAGAAGTAATTGGGCAGGCACTCAAAATTGTCTCCATGTTTTACATTTCTACAAATAATCTTCACCCTCTCTGCTTCTGAGTATAGTGTTATATTGCTAGGTATGTTATGTTTACTCCATATGTGTCAAAGACTCCACTGGGTACTTTAAATATGGTGTCTTACTAAATATCTCAAAACAATTGTAAGATCGACAATATGATCCCTACTTTATTAGATGAAGAAAATGAGATTTTTAAAAGCATAAAAAGATTTCCTGTATGATAGGATTCAAATTCATATTCATTTGTTTCCAACGGTTTTTTCTCATTCATTATCCTATGCTGTCATCTAAGTTAATCCATGTATATTGCAGCTTGTATCAGAAACTTGAAAGTTCACAGAAAGAATCATTTTCTACCTAAATTTGCCCATCAAACTTGGGTGGACAGTGACAGCAGCACAGCGTTAGACTTACTTTTAAATGACATTATTTAGGATAGTGGGAGGATAAACAAATAGACCAGAAGAGCAGAACAGAGTCCAGAACTAGATACACGCAGATATGGCCAACTGATTTTCCAAAAAGGCACCAAAGTAATTTAACAGAGAAAGGAAAATTGTTTTAGCCACCAGACCTAGAAAACTTGGTATTCATAAAGGAAATAAATAAATCTTGATACTTCCTACCATACAGACAAAAGTAATTGTAGATGGAACATAGACCTAAATATAAAATCTTAAATTCAAAAGTTTCTAGAAGAAAATATAGAAGAATATTTCCTGGACCTGAGCTAGGCAAAGATTTCCTAGAAACATCCAAACAGCATTAGCCACAAAAGAAAACAAAAATGACTAATCAGGCTTCATTAAAAACAAAACAAGGAAAACCTGTGCTCTTCAGAATGAAAAAAACAAAACAAAACAAAAACACTAAGAGAATGAAAAAGCTAAGCTATGGGAGAAAATATTCACCTTCTATATCTTTGACAAAGCAGTCGTACTCAGAATACATAAAGAAATCATACAAATCAATTGTAAACAGACAACACAAGAAAAATGGGGGAAATATTTGCACTGCTTACAAATTTAAATAAATACCAGATAAGCACAAAACATTTAATGTAATAAGTTATTAGCTAAATGTAAATTAAAAACAAAGTCAAATACTATTGCACACTCACTAGAATTGCTAAAATTACAGAAGATTAATAATACCAAGTGTTGGTGAAGAGGTGAAGTAACTAAACTCACATACTCTGCTGGTGTGAATGAAAAATGATACAACTTTGAGAATCTCTTGGGTAATATCTGATAAAGTTGAGCATACAGTCACCCTATGACACATCAATTTCACTTGTAAGTATTTACTCCATAGAAATAAAAACATGTTCACAACAGGACTTGTAAAAATATGTTTATAATAACCATTTACAGAATGCATTGCCTAACATTAGTTTTATATACAAAGGTTATAGATTTTTTATATTAATTTTATATCTTTGTAGATTTTGTATTTCTGTTTTATTTATTTTTATTTCTTTTCTTTGAATCTTTAGATCTACTACAAGATATATCACCTACATAGGGGCAATTTAACTCTTCTTTCTAATTCTTATATTTCTGATTTTGATTCTATAATTGCTTTTATTAATACTCTCAATAGAACATTAAATGTTATTGTTTATAGTGGCCCAACTTTAGATAGAAATCTACTACATTTTTTTAATTGATGAATGAAAAATTATGTATATTTATAGTGCATATCATATTTTAATATACATAATGTGGAATTAGTCAATAATGCTTATTACCATATATATATCACCACTAATCCTTATTATTTTTGGTAATGAGTACATTTAAGATTTACCCTCTTGTTAGTCCATTTTCATACTGCTATAAAGAAAGGACTGCCCGAGACTGGGTAATTTATAAAGGAAAGAGGTTTAATTGACTCACATTTGAGCATGGCAGAAGAGGCCTCAGGAAACTTACAGTCATGGCTGAAGGTGAAGAGGAAGCAAGGCACCTTCATCACAAGGCGGCAGGAAGGAGAAGTGTGTGAGAGTGCAGGGAAAATCTACCGTTTATAAAACCATCAAATTTCATGAGAATTCATCCACTATCATGAGAACAGCATGGAGGAAACCACCCCCATAATCCAGTCACTTCCCACCAGATTTCTCCCTCAACACCTGGGGATTACAGTTCAAGATGAGATTTGGGTGGGGACACAAACCCTAACCATATCACTCTCTTAGTAGTTTTCAACTATGCAATACATTATTATTAACTCTGGTCATCATACTGTACAATACATTGTATGTGAATATAGTACTCGTGCTGTACTGTACAATTAGTACAGGAAGAATAAATTCTTCTTATACTAACTCAAACCTTGTACCCTGGCCGGGCACGGTGGCTCAAGCCTGTAATCCCAGCACTTTGGGAGGCCAAGACGGGTGGACCACGAGGTCAGGAGGTCGAGACCATCCTGGCTAAACCCCATCTCTACTAAAAAATACAAAAAACTAGCCTGGCGTGGTGGCGGGCACCTGTAGTCCCAGCTACGTGGGAGGCTGAGGCAGGAGAATGGCGTAAACCCGGGAGGCGGAGCTCGCAGTAAGCTGAGATCTGGCCACTGCACTCCAGCCTGGGTGACAGAGCAAGACTCCGTCTCAAAAAAAAAAAAAAAAAAAAAAAAAAAAAAAA